>NC_143547.1:54790709-55095183 GCF_031878675.1 Megascapheus bottae | reverse complement strand
GTGGTACCGTGGAATCGAACCTGGGTCTTCATGCATGCTAGGCAAGCACTTTAACCACTAGGCCAAACTCCCGGCCCCAACTTGGTTGTTTTTGTATTTTGTTTTTTCTTTTTGGTTTTTGGGGTTGTTGTTGTTGTTGTTGTTGTTGTTTTGTCCGTCATGGGGCTTGAACTCTGGGCTTCTGGGCCTGGGCGTTGTTCCTGAGCTCTTCAGCTCAAGGCTACTGCCCTACCTAACGGCACCACTTCTGGTGGTTAATTGAAGATAAGATTCTTATGGACTTTAGTGCCTGGGCTGGCTTTGAATCGGATCTCAGCCCCCTGAGTAGCTAGGATTACAGGCGTGAGTCACCAGACCCAGCTTAATATTTTTAATACCAATAATTTCATGTTAACTAACTCCTACTATCCTAGCTAAATTACTCTAGCAAAAATCTAAATACAGAGTCTAGTGTATACTAAAGGAACACATAAGGGAAATGAAATTTAAGGATTTTTGACAATAGATACAGCAAAATCTCCATGATTCAAAAATTTACTAAATATAATGAGGAAGTATTATGGTTTATATACTCCAAGCTAAAGATAGGATGACTGTGTATTATGTCCACACAAGTAGCAACTGTTTCATTTACTCCATTTATAGCACACTGTTCACAGTTCTGCCACTGCCAGAACCACAGAGAGCATATCCTTTAAAGTTATTGGGCAGGGGCAGGCATGCGCACTCACGTGCACACACACACACACAGAGCACACAGGCACACATGTGCAAACTCACACAGATGCTATCATAAACCTATGTAATCAAATGTGAGATAGCAAAAATGATTATGAAGATTTTAAAATTTTATTTAAATTGATTCCCCTCCTCTTCTGTGGTTCCTGCCTATAACACATCTACTTGGGAGACTGAGATATAGGACTGAACATTCAAAGCCAAAGCCAGCGAAGGCAGAAAAGTCTGTGAGACTATCTCTAATTAACCACCAAAAAACAGAAGTAGCGCTGTGACTCAAAGAGCTAGAGCACTAACTAACATTGAGCAAAAGGGCTCAGAGACAGGGTCCAGGAACTGAGTTCAAGGGCCAGAAGCAACAAAAAAAATACAAAATTTGAATAAATAGAAATAATTTTTCCAAATGTATACTGACTAAAAAAAGAATAAATACAACAAAAAGTGGTAGTTAATGAGGTCCAGTGTATGCCCTGAAGAGAACACAGGTGTAGACACGTGAAGTGTCTATAATTGAAATCCCTTGAACTCCAGAGAAGAGCCATGTCATAAGATGTCCCCACTATCATTAGTAATGTTGTACAGCAGAGATCTTCAGTGTTTCTACATTGGGTACCCTATAAGAAGGAAAAATATGTAGCTACAAAAATATTTTGTGAATTGCCATAATAATAAAGTTTCAATGGAGATTCTGTGAATGTAGTATATTTTAATACGCAATACAACTCAAGGTTCTTAAAATAGGTTTGAGACAAATGAACCTAAGTACCATACTGCCAAAAACTATTGAGTTAATGCAATCCTATATAATAATTATGGCTCTAAAATATTTTACATTTTATTACAACACAGTCACTGCCACACAACTGATAGATAATGTAAACAATGCATTAGCAGTAGAATAATAACAAAATTAATATATTCGAATAATTGTTTGTGACAGCAGTACGGTGCTTCTGAGAAAAACATGTGAAAGACACACTTCTTCCAAAATAACTAAAAGCTCAGAATCTAACATATTGCTGTAAGCTATAATGGTTATAACTGTTAATCCAATACACCTTTCATACAAACCCATAAACACATGAGTGGAAAAATAGCACAGATGTTCATCTCTAATGCAATTTCCATTCAATTTCCTAAGTGCGGTCCCTGTGTGCAAACTAGCTTAACGTTATGTTTAGCTTGCAAATTCTTTTAATAAATAATGAATGCAATAAAACTAGGAGATCAATGGCAAGCTGAGAAATCATAAAAAAAAGCCTTTTGTGTTCAGTCTGTTGCCCATTTCAAATTTTAATCCAGAGACAGATCAATATTATTTTTTTTTCCTTTTCAACCCATCACATAAATAGCAAATAGACTAAAAGTAGCCTAAATGCAGTCAGCAGCTAGTGGTTGCCAGAAACTTGATAGGATCACTGGACCATCTCAATTGAAGTTTGATACGTTAACATACACACTATATTATATGCTATTAACAAGTCAACTTGCTTAAAAATAAAAAGGTTTTACAGCAATAAAAAAAATACTGTGGTTCATTATTTTTGAAACTTTCCTGTATTGTATTTTTTCCAGTAGTGCAATTACAAAGTTTTTGCTGCAATTTGTTCTAATAACCAAGTAATCATATTGGGTCAAAATAGTATATAGACATGAGTAGTTTCAACCTCAGGGGTCCTAGATGAAAGAAAATTTTACTCTTGAAAATTAATTACACCTGAAAGGACTAAATTATTTCTTTAATTGGATGGTAGGGAGAATACTCCATGCAAATTTGAATTTGAATTTGATTTGAGTCTTCAGATTACTCAGGAAAATATTAAGTTAGTTTTCTTAATATGCATTTGTGTTTCTATTCATAAACTGTAGAAAGAAGAGATAAAAACTATCATCTTATCAAGTCCTTTTGGATAAACAAGCACATACTCTTTGTAAGCAGTATCACAAGTCAACGGCTGCACAAATTGTGGCTATTATCAAATAGTATAAATTGAAATCATTGAGAATCATTTTATGCTGTTGGGCTTTATTTTATTTGTTAATTATTGCCTATTCATTATCTTACAACATCTCCCTCTGTGTTTTCACTGAAATGAAATAACAGGAAGTCATACTTTCTATGATGCTGTATTTCTTTCAAGCATTCTAATCTCATGTATTAAATTTTGATATTTTTAAACGTGTATTTGTGAAAGGTTATCATGTGATTACAATTGGTCTTTCACTGAAGTTACAAATTTGGGATTGAATCTACCTAATAACTGCATTGTTTATGAAACTCTTTTCTTTTTTTTCTTTCCTTTTCCTTTTTTTTTTGTTTGTTTTTTGTTTGTCATTCCTGGGGCTTGAACTGGGGCCTGGGCACTAATCGTGAGCTTTTTTTTTTTTTTTACTCAAGGCTAGTGCTCTACCACTTGAGCCACAGCACCACTTCTTGTTTTTTCTTTGTACGTGGTACTGAGGAATCGAACTCAGGGCTTCATGCATGCTACACAAGCACTATACGACTAGGTCACTCTCCCACCCCAGTACAACTAATTTTTTTGGCCAGTCCACAGCCTTGAACTCAGGGCCTGAGCACTGTCCTTGGGCTTTCTCAAGGCCAGAGCTCTACCACTTGAGCCACAGCACCACTTCTGACTTTTTTCTATGAATAAGGTACTGAGGTATCAAACCTGGGTCTTTGTGCATGCTAGGCAAGCACTCTACCACTAGGCCAAACTCCCAGCCTACAACTAATTTTAAAGAAGAGCCACTGTTGCCAAAGAGTTCTGATTAAAGGAATAAATATGTCTCTGTGTGTGTTGTGTGTGGTGTGTTGTACTTTATTCATTCAGCAAATGTAAATTGCATGCATTTTATATGTGTGTGTGTACACATACATAAATACAGTATCAGGCTTAATGAAATTTGCCACATTCCCGGAGTTCAAACTAATTCCTCAAAACCTATTAAAAATTCAAATGTTTGTTTTATGTAACAAACTCAGTTTTTTTCATGAGATAAGGATGGGGACTGCTAAATATAACAATTTACTGTTTGTATTATATTCTACTTTGCACAAAATTTGTATTCTATTATAATATTCACAATCTCAGTTTAAGAATTTCAGCAATTATAATGTATACACAGCATTAAAGAAGGATGAGGTGAGGTCACATCAGGGCATGTGTACTTAAACAAAATTTGAAAAAGGAAGTTAACTAATGTTCATAAATTTATTGAAGTTCATTGTAAATTTCTCTTTGAACTCTGCTATAGGGCGGAACATATGTCCTAAGGTTTTTAGATTATCCTAACCCTGAAGATAAAATTTTCCTGAGGAATTTGAGATATAAATGGCAAAATCTAACCATATTTCTAGTCTTATTCTAGTAAATATAACAATAAAACTATAGCTTAGGAAAATTGTGAAAGCCTACAAATAGGATCTATTTCCAAAGTTGATTGTGTGTGCGTGTCTGTGTCTCTGTATGTGTGTGTGAATTCTGGTGTGGATCAAACTCACAGCTTTGTGTGTGCTAGACAAATACTCTATCAACTGAGCTATCATCCAAGCCTTATAGGCTGATTGTTTTTTTAAAAATGTATGTACAGTCTTCAGAATGCTGAACAACCAAGGAATCTACTCTTTAAAATTTTGCACTTTAAAATATTGGATGTAATTTTAGTTGTATCACCTACAACATTAAATTAATATTCTGGGTCAATTCACAGCATTGTTGCCCTCTCAAATCACATTGATTAAACCAATGGATCAAATTGAATAAAGTATAAGGGAGAGAATGAGGGAGGGGTCGACACTGTTCAAATAGAAATAAACTCATTACCTAATTTAGGTAAATGTAACCATTCTGTACATCACTTCTACATTAAAATGATTTTAAAAAACAGAAACGAAGTGTGCTAGTTATGCTACTTAATGCAGCTAAGTAAATTTCAGTAAACTGATATCTAAGTTTCTTTTTTTTTTGTCAGTCATGAGACTTGAACTCTGGGCCTGGGCATTGTCCCTGAGCCCCTCAGCTCAAGACTTCCACCCTACCCCTTGAGCCACAGCATCATTTCCAGTTTTCAGTGATTAATTGGAGATAAGAGTCCCACGGACTTTAGTGTTTGGGCTGGCTTTAACCTCGATCTTCAGATCTCAGCCTCTTGAGTAGCTAGGATTACAGGCATGAGCCACCATATCCAGCTGATATCAAAGTTTCTTTTGGGGTTATGTGTTCTTCTGTAGTCTAAGAAGTTAAAGTATAATGGTAACACTTACGGTTACTGCATGTTTGATTTTTTACAGTACTCAGAATACACATACTAAAAGGCTTTTCTAAGATTTTTAATATCACAAATTGTGAAATGATAAATACACAATGACTAAGCTGTCACAGAGTTCCAAATCCCTGGGTAAGGGTATATTGCAGCTGCATTAGGCCAATAAAAAAACTTATTAGTATGGATTTAAAAAACTAATACCTTTCTGTAATCAATTTGGGTGCAGCATTATTCTATTTATAGTGACACTTTCAGTGTGTCCCAATCATATATTGCTAATTCTCATTTTTCCTAATGTGATAAAATATTAATATTGAGGCACTATTCAACATCTACACTATAGTTAGGTTGATAATAAATACATTGGTATCCACCATTTTGGAAGAGTTAATATCACCTGAGTAGTATGAATCTTTCTCATGGAAACATCTTATGCTTCCTCTGCTATTTTTCTCTGATTTCTAAGTAAAATAAAGTAAATTTAGTTGTTCTAGCAGAAAATGGAAAAAGGGATGCCGCCACTTTAAAAGCTTCAATCTCTTTGACATTGCTGGCAGTGTATGGGAACATTAATGCATCTGTCATGATAACAAGCTAAGAATAACATCTAGACATCAAACCGAGCAGAGAATCCATCTGAAGTGATTCATTCAGATCTGTCTCATTGATTTATTAAACGCAGGGCAACATCTGCAGCCTCACAGAGCCGCTTGGTGAAATTAATGCAAGATCAATTCAAATGGAAAAAAAGTGTAAAAGAGATAAATCAAAACACAATTTGCATGCAGTTCCACAATCAGGCTTATTGGGTGCAAATGCTCAATTTCCCTTCCAAAGCAAATGTGTTTAAATGTTGTTTTATCTTTGGAAAATTACGTGATCTGAAGTGACAGTGAAGAGTTTTACAGGTCGGGATGGTGAAAGGGAAAAAGGGAAGAAAAACGCTACCAGAGACCTTTTGAATATGCAAGAAGAATATCATTAATACCTAATTGTTTTGCTTTGGGGGAAAGGTTTGATGTCTTTTCTTCCAAAATAAATTTGTTTTCAATTTTGGATCAATTAACTTGGTTTGATACATATTTGAAATGTACATAGTGAATATACTAAAAAATGTATATCTTTACGCCACTGGGATCCAGATGCTAAAATGTAATATATTGTGGTTGTGATTGGATTTTTCAAAATTCTGTTTGTGTGAAACATCTTGAAAATGTTTATGGATTTCATTAAGACAGAGTACAAGCTTATATCAAAAGAGGCAAATCATTCTGATTTGATACCTTCTGCAAGTGAAATCACATAAAGCACTGATGCTTAAAGACAATTGCAACCTAATTCTTTATAATTCTTTTTGCTATTACGAATAATATTTATGATACATAAAAATCTAAAGATGTATTCTATCATGATATGGATCATTTCGTTAATGTAGTACATATAAAAGCATATTTGAACTAAATATGAGCATTTGCTAAAGTATTTAGATAAATGCCAAATCATCACTAATATACAAGTACATTTTCTTAATTAATGTACATATGAAAGTTCATTGCACTGGCACTTGACTGCATTCCTTTCATTATAATCCTGACCTCAATAATCTAATAAAAACACAGCATTGTTGACTATGTGGCTGCTTTTAGCAGACAATGTGGCTATCCCTATGGAATAAAATATCTGAATTTACTCCCCAGATTCATTTCTAGATCCTTCAGATCATTTCTGAAAATATAAATATCACAAAGTATTAGTCCAGGAAGGTTATGTAAGTCTTTTCAGATTTTTATAATACTTAACTTTACTGCAAAAGCAAAATGTCAGTTTTCAGACTAAAGTATAGTACTCTGTATGGCTCATGCAATATACAGTATTCATCAAGTGTTAATGCAAAGCCAAACTTATCCAGTGCCTACAATAATCATACTTCTAGAATTTGAAAGTAATTTTAAAATGTTTTAATGTCATTAGAATTCATACCAATTATTTAATATCAAAGCACATTTGTTTCCATACTTTCAAAGTAAAAAACTATGAAGCACTTTGAATACTAATTTTTAAAATGAATTTTGTTTTATTATGCTTAGTCATGTTTATAAATAATTATTAAAATATTTCCTAATCATATATGTATTTATTCAAGCATCTATTCAACTGCATTTAAGTGACTGAATAACATTTAATCAGTTGCTCCTCAAACAAAATCAAATGCCGATCATGCAACCTGACAATGTTACTTTTATGCAGATAGGCACGGAGAAAGAGATACTATTAAAGGGTTGTTGATTTTCCTATTGAAGAAAACCAATTTTAATTTAATATTTTACTACCAATAAACACAAGAGAATTTAATAAACACATCACAATGCATAAAGTGTGAGAATATATAAATTACAAGTTTTCTCATTCAAGAAATGAAAGCAACATGATAGTGCTTTATCTACAAAAGTCTAAAACAAGATGTATTTCTCATTTTCATCATTTTTAATTATCCAAATAATTTCCGTATTTTTTAGGGTAAAGGGCATGAAAGGAAAATGTTTCATAGCCCTTTAAAAGTGCAGAAATGGAAAGCTTGACTTACCTAATAGAACACTGAGTTGTGAATAGTTTTAGTAGTACTGTTCTTTAGTAGTTGAAGCTTATATTATTTTCCAACTTCTTTTCTGAGAAGACAACTTTGAATATTACAGTAATTAACTAAAATAAAAGGCATTGGTAGAGATCTTATTGTGACTTTTGTAAGATCAAAAATTAATCAAAAATTACCCATTTTCTTTTCTTCAGTGCACATTTTTTGTCCCTTGCACCTTTTTTTATTAATGTATACTGAACCAAATCATGATTTGAAGAAGAGCAATTTAGAAATGGTACATTGTATATGTTCAAGGATAGTACTAAAAACATTCTTAATTTTTTTAAAAGCCACCCTAAGTCAGACAAAACAGGTAGTCTCCCTCACATATTTGACAGAGAAGTTGAGGAGAGTTTATTATGCAAGAAAAGAGAATGATCAATAACACCAGTACAAATAGCTTTCTACTCAAGAATATATTAGGGCAATGTATCTATCAGGAGGTGAACATGATTCTCTTTTTTTTTTTTCAAAAAAGAATAGCCTGTGAAATTTTCTATTCAACTGAATATGTACTTTTTGGGGCTCTACTTTCCTCTCCCCTCACCTTTAGCTAGAAGGAGCAAGAAGTCATGCATCCCGAAGGTCAACCTTGTTTCTCCCAGTCTCCAGTGTAACATCACTCATCCTTACTGGGAATCTCTCTGGGATCTTTTCCTGCACTTTTCTTTCCTTCGGATGGCAACAGTCTGCTCTTTTAATGCATCTCATATCTCTCACTGACTTTATGTATCCTCTCCCTTTCATTGTCTCTCTTGGATCTTTATGCCATTAATATCACTTATTTTCCTTTTAACAGAATGTAAAAGCCACAGAAATAACGTTGACCTAAACACTAATTGCTACTTTTATTTGACAATACAAAATTGAATCATTTTTGTACATATTTCTAGAAATAATGTTGCCAAAGCCATGAAGCATCTTGTTTAAACATTATCATATTTTACCATTGTGTATGTCATTGAGGGTATTTGCATCAGTAAAATTTTAAAATGTTGTTATTTGTATTACTATTAATTAAAATTGTCAGAGATTATCAATGTTTATCTTTCTAAATTCACCATGAAGGTTTCATTCTAGTTCTTCTCATCTTCACTCATAGATTGTATTCCTAAAATCCGATATATTTCATAACTTTTAGAATTGTATATTTAAATATTTTATATAATTGTAGAAAAATATATGTAATAAACAAAAGATCCATAAAGAAAAAGTACAATAGAGTACAAAAGTACATGCATCATATTACTAATACTTCTTCCTTCATGTACAATATTTCTTTAACCTAGAAACACATAAATATACAAAGATAACTCAAGAAAAATGTTAACTATGTAAATACTGTGATAAGAATTTTTAAAAATCAGATTAAAATAATCTCAAAATATATTGTAGCAGCGTCTAAAAGTAGAACAGGTTCCTCTGACTTTGAACACAGTGTAATTTATCATTTTTTTCAGTTTGGTAAGTTGCTATAACAAAAATTAAAGTTTTTATTTACCAAGGAAGGTATAAAAAAGTCACAATGAAATGTTAATGTATTTTCTTTTGAAGTGAAACTCATAGATTTTCCTCACATATAAATTAATTATTCAGGAGGAAATGTTTCTTATGTGTAAGAATTGATCACTTTAAGAAAGAGCATTTTTGAGAGGGGGAGGGGCAGAAAGGAGAGGAGACTAGGGAGATGAGGCAGAGGGCTAGAGAAAGGAAAGTGGAAAAGGAGGGAGAGAGGAAGGAGAAAGAAAGTACCTACCAGGATAGATTCTCTTGTTTGCAATTATTTAGGGTGAGTTTATTTGAATCACAAGTGAATCGGACAGGCCTCCATCACAATTCCCTAGTAAGGCACTAAGTTTGTGTCATTACTAAAATGCTTTGTCTTCAAAACAAAATTTTTTCTACCCTTCCCACCCATAATTGCTTGCTTTCTTGAAGGAAGCCGTTATCCTTTGTGTTTTAAGGTCATCTGTCTTCCTTAAGTAAAGCTGACCGAATAAACCAAGTTTTAAGCCCTAAATATGAATCAGGTATGAGTTTCATAAGAACAAATTTCTATTCAATTGCTTGACCACAGAAGAACACTTAAAAGAGAAAGGAAATGTTCTTTTGTAAGTTCTGTAGCATTATCTTATTGTAGCAGTAAGCAACAGTTTGTCTTCAACTTGGCAGGATAGTTCAACTAAACATAGCAATTTGCATTTTACAACAGATGTGGCAACTGAGTTACAGCTTTCGTTTTAGTTCATCATTTAAAGTTGCATTTTGAAACTGTACCTCAGCAGAAGTTTTCTGCCAGATAATCAACAGTAGTGCTGTTTCACAACAAAATCCTTCATTTCTTTTAATCAGATATTGATGATTTCTCCGTTTGTATGCCAGTCTCAGGTGTCACATTTGTGCTTTTCTCATAGGTATTAGCAGCAGACTGGAGATGGAATGAACACTAGGAAGACTAATGCATGGGTATTTAAAAAGTGAAATGTTCCTAAATGTAGTTTCTTTGCTTTTTCTTCAAAGCATTGAACATAATGTGTTTCTGATATGCACATGTACACTTACTAGCAATGTGTTTCTAAACTGTGGTGTGAAGGAGGCTCACTTCAACCAGGGAAGGTGGTCATTATCAGCTAAATAATCCTCTTTAAAGAAATGGGATCCTGTTCCATTGTTTACCTAGGGAGAATTGATGAAAGCATCTTCTCTAGAAAACCTGATAACTTCTACACCAACCTCCCAGTTCCAGCCCCAGCCCGGCATTTCACGCCCCATATCACCCACTGCAGAGAGCCTGAACAGGAAGATCCCAGGAACATAGCATCGGTTGTCCTCATTTTAAAGAAAGAAGATTCTATCTACTTTCCTGTTTCGTGCATCAGGGAGCTTTGCGCAGCAGGCATAGACAGACATTCGTCCTTACAAGCGCCCCCCCCCCCCTCTCTCTCTCTCTCTCTCTCTCTCTCTCTCTCTCTCTCTCTCTCTCTCTCTCTCTCTCTCTCTCTCTCTCTCTCTCTCTCTCTCTCTCTCTCCTCTCTCTCTCTCCTCTCTCTCTCTGCCTCCAACAACAACAGCACTCATTCCACACACTATCACAAACACACAGGATGGGGATCGAATCACCCTCTGGGATGGATTCTAAACTTCCGACTCTCTGCATCCCCACCCCCCTCCATGGCCAGCTCAGGAGCCCAATTTTACAGCTCAGCCAGCTCCCCCTCCCCACCCCTCAAAACACACATGCTCCTCAAACTCCTAGTGCTGTGTTCAGGAGAAAACCTATCCGACCCGTATGGCCACAAAGGAGCAGGAAAGAAAACTGAATTAACAAATAATCACAAGTGGCCAAAAAAAAAAAAAAAGTAGAAGTAGAAAGAAAAAGAAAAAGAAAAAAAGCCATGCAAGATAGAAGCGAAGGGCTGGAAAGTTTTCAAGTTTTCAATAAGGAACTGCAAAGTTAAGTTTTGTACGGGACTTTTTTTTTTTAACCCCGAGCGCCGACTAGAAAAAGGACTAATAATTAATGAGTCCTTCTAGTCGTCTTTCCCCGCCGATTTTACAGCACTGAAGAGGCAAGCTAGTTTAAAATTGATTCACTCTATACAAAGTTGAATGAGGTCTATGAGACATGCAAAGGAGGGCAAAGAGAAGCTAGCGAGTGGGGAAAAAAAAAGTAGTGTCTCACCTGGCATTGGTGCAATCGGTGAACAAAGTTTCGAAGTCTTTCCTGGTGATGAGTTTGCAGCGGTTCACTCCTGGCTGGATGGCTCCCAGCCCTCGGAGGATACGGACCTGCTCCACAGTACACACCACGGGGGATATGTCCAGTCTCTTCAGCTTGGTGTATACTGTGTGCAACCCTCCCACCAGGTGTTTAAGGAAAAGATCAAACACTTGCGGAAGGCAGATCAATTCCTGGCCATCCATCAGGAAGGAAGCCACCTTCACCCCATGCATGTCGACCATCCGGCACTCGTTGGTGTTAGCGTTGGGGTTGCCGCTGCCACCGCTGCCACTACCAATCCCTCCAGTGCCGCTGTGATTATTAGCCATGAAACTGTTGATCATATTAGGGGTTAGACGAGGGGGCTCTCCAGGACTCGAATACAACGGTTCGGCCCGAAATAAGCCCCCCGGGACGCCGGCGCCGCTGGAAGTTGCAGAGATCACCGGAGGTGCAGAGACAGCCATGGTCACTCCGTCTCTATCGTGGGTCCTTAGGCCCTCGCTCTGTCGCCCTCACTCCTCTAGGTCCCCTAGCACTCACTCTGTCACTCTCGCTAGCTCGCTCTCGCGGGCGCGTTCGTATTCTATCTGAACTGTTTGCAAGTCTCCAGCAGCTCAGCTCCCGCTCTAGGCTCACCCACCATCCAGCAAAGAGTGAGCAGTCGCGACTCGCGGCGGCCCAAGACCCCACCCCCACCACACCTCCTCTCGAGACTGGCAGCACCCCCCAGCCAATGAGCCCCACCCTCTCGGAACCCGAGCGCGCCGACTGGCTGCCGCCGGCGAGGAGGTGGAGACTCCCAGGTCGGCCTCTGACTACCTGAGGCGGTTCGGGGCTCACTGGTGTGTGGAGATGGAGATGGGTAAAGCCATGCTCCTGGTCCCTCCGCTTCTCGCAGCTCAGTTTTCTCAGAAAACGTCCAATTTTTGTTACACACGGCTCTCAAAGTGGAATATGCTGTATACTCCTCCTTTCCGAGCCCCACGATTACAGGATGGGGAACACAAAGCCGGACTCGAAGATGTCTTTTTATCCTGCTCCCGCCACTTCTGAACCCCAGTTGTCTAGAGAAAAGTGAAATAATTTGCAGCTACAGTTTCATTCAGACATTGTGCCCAAACTCTAAGGAAGCTAAAAGGTAGCATCGCCTAGCTTCCAGGGGAAAGACTTCAGGGTGTTAAAGGCTCCAGATGTAGATAAATTCTCAGCCTTTATCCCGGTACACCTAATGCACTTGGAAAAAATAAATCTCCCAGATGCAACACAGAGAGGAAGCCACCTCCTCCTTCCTATGCCCTGATGGGCAGGGAAGTAGAGAGCCTGTGACCACTTTGGGAAAAGACTTGGTTTGTGCATGGCTGATAGGCATCTCTTTTTACAGTGTTCCCATCACTGTCCTGACACAGCCTTACCTTATTATGTCCCCATCCCTCCGATTTGGAATTGACTGTCTTACACAATCCCAATAAAATGATAGGAAAAGTTCACTAAGGTCTCAAAACAGTCACTACAGAACATGAGAAAAGGATGAGGATTTGTACTTTGAAACGTGGCATTTTCCTTCCTGTCCCATAGGTTTTGAAGCTGCAGTGATTGGTCTAGTGATTTGAAATGCTTCGTGTCCTAGAATGTAGTTCAAAACTCCTTTCCCCATTTATCAAGTGCAAAAATTCACTGCACAAGTTCAAAATAAGCGAAATGTACCAATAGGGTTTATTGCAGAGAAACGGTGTGATGCTTTTCTCACACCATATGTTGGTAAGACCACCTTACCAAAGTTATCAACGTTTGCATTCTCTGAAAGGTATTTCCAGTCCTGTTCTCTAATAGAGTCTGGTAGTTGATTCACTAAAGAAAACTCTAGGCTTCATTACAAACAATTGCAAACTAAGTTTGTAAGGTAATTTCTCTCACATTTTTCCAGAGCATAAACAATTTTGGAAATTTTCTGAATTTTATTCAGCTCTAATTATACCTAGCATTGAAAACAAAAAATCAGTGGGCTTTTGTTCTACCTTCATAAGTCATTAAAAGTTCTAACTTGCATTATACCTCTTTCTATAACCAATTTTCTCCTTTTGTAATTTCCGCCTGAATCTACCATTGAAATTTCCTCATACTGTTCTATTTCAAATTGTATAAGATCAAAATGGTAAGAAATTTTAATGGTAGTTGCTTTTGGAATTCAGCAATAAATAACTAGCATAATAGAATATAGGTAATCACAACACATTTCTTAAAAGTATATAAATGAGTTTCCTACATGAGTTCAGCTGTGGAAAAGAAAAGAATGACAAAAATACCACAGAAGCAGAATGAGCTTCAGGAAATGGTTTGCAAGTTTCACAAAAAAAAGAATAACACAGAACAGAGAATGCTTTTTGCCAAATTTATTCAACGGGTATTTTGACAGAAAAAGAATATTAAACTATGTGTTAAAATAATTCACCTTGAATAACTGATTGTGATAAAAATTTCCAGATGACTGAATCTGATATAAAGAGAAGTTGTATTTGAAATAGTCCTATTTATGTTGAAAATCCTAAGGCCATGCTGCTCCCTGTTATCTAGCAGCATACACATTATCAAGGCCTTTCGTTATAGAATGATTTATTAGAGTTTGCTGCAATAGGACATTACACGAATGTTTTGACATTTCATATGCAAGATATTCTGAAATATATAAAGGAAAGTAGGTGGAACCTTCATTCAGGCTGTAATCATCATTTGTGATATTGGCAAACAAGCATAACTTTGCAAGATGCATGAATTGAATGTCTAAAAAATTCATGTGATCCATAGTTTACAGTAAATACGAAAGATGAAGTTTCAAATTGTAGTAGAATACTAGGAATTTGCTTTGGGGAGTGATTGTGGAGAGTTAATGTCCTTTTGAAAGTTTCAATACACAAAAGACCCTGAGTTTCATTATTCCTTCCTACTGTAATCCTGAAGAAAATAAGCCTGGATTTTTTAAGTGATAATTGTAATTTAAATATTTAGTCATCAACATCTAAACCTCGAGGGGTTTTCTCCTCATTCTATATCTCGTACTATTATTTGTGTTTTGAGGGTGAGACAATCAAATTCCACACAGAAAGTTTTTTTATCCCTTTCTGACTTTACTGTCTTCCATAAGCCAAACTTATTTCTAAATAGGGCTGGGTTTCTACAAGGCCAAAGGAAGCCTTGCATGTCAACACCCTGTAAGTTTGGAATTGCATGAAGCAATATAAAACATAAAGGCAGTAGTAAACAAAATACCCTTGAGAGATGAGAGGTAGTGCATTCAAACTAAGAAAACATTTGAGCTTTCTGAATTAATACCAGGCAGGAGCCAACCTCCCCAGCAAATACGAATAAAATTAGTACAAGCAGATACCATATCTCATCAGAACAAGAAGCTTCAGATGCCACTAATTCCAGGGGAATGATCTGAAGTCTAAGAGTAGGTTCTCATATACACAAAAGCTGCAAACTTCCTGGTTGTTACTAGCGATTTACATACTCTCCTAATTCATTATAAATTTCGAAGGTATGGTGCTCATCTATGAATCTACCCAAAACAGTCTACTTGGGCATTGACAGGGGAAACAAACGTAGGATGCACATTCAAAACAAAGATATATGGGATACATTATATGTTTAAATGTATTGGTGACTATATACATGTTCTATACATATCTATTTCTGTATAGACAAGCTTTTGTAGAATTGCAAAATATACACAATAATTTGGAGGGATGAATTTCAGGGTGGGTTTTCAAGCACATCCTAGGACAATGGAATTATTTGAAATCTTCACCAAACTGAGTTTCCACCTTTAATATGGCCCTAATCTGAGGCTTCCAGGAACCCTGTAAAGGTTCATTTTTTAGGTAAACAATAAAAGGAAACTGATTGGGAAAGACAACATGACATGAAAGCACTCATTTAACTGAGGATTTCATTTGTGAAAGTCTGTATGTGGATCACATCTTATGAGATATTTTCCTGCGACACTGGCTATTAAATGTGTCCTATTATTTTGTATCTTCTACTTATTAAATTGAGGAAGCAAAGTTAGAGAAATAGGACCACTGGAGCCAGAAGAGGATTGTCTAAAGCTGAAGGAGTAAGCTTGAACTCAGGGCCTGGGCCCTGTCCTTGAGCTCTTTTTACTAAAGGCTATCCCTCTGCCACTTTGAACCACAGAACTACTTGTGATTTTCTGGTGGTTAACTGGAGATAAGAATCTCATGAACTTTCTCTGCCCAGGCTGGCTTTGAACCAGGATCCTCAGATCTCAGCCTCCTGAGTAGCTAAGATTACAGGCATGAGCCACCAGGCACCCAGCACAAAGTAATTTTCCAAATTTTATTAGTACCAATGAGTTATACAAGGGAAGTTCATTTTAGCATATCCATTTATGCATACAATGTACCTTGGCCAGACTCACCCTCTCCATACTTCTCCCAGACACTCTCCCTTTACCCAAATCAGCTCAGCAAGCTTCACTTTTCCATTTCCAGTTGAATACGTAAAATATTTTGATCATTTTCACCCTCCTACAATCTTTCTATTCACTTATCCATCACTAGCACCCACACTCCAAACAAAACCTGATTTCCATTACTGTCATTCATTTTTAAGTTTATGTTAATCATTCAAAGAGGTTTTACACATGCAGATACAGTACTTCTTGGAGATGGACCCCTTGTTTACTCTTGCCCTATCCTCTACTGCCTAGTATTCAACAGCTGTTAGTAGTTTCCGCATTCACAAATGCCACTTGTTTCAGTGTTGTTCACTCTCTAACATTTTCTTTTTCTCTCCTTCCTGCCTCTAATTCTCTCAATATCACATTTACAAACATTATGCAAGCATGCACACAGATTGTGTCTGCCCATGTGCGTTCCCTTATGTGTTTACGCTTATGTTTATCCTTGAAATCTAGTTTTCACATATGAGAGAAAACATGTGAGCTCAGAGAGGACCTAGGTCCCCTTTAATTCAATCTATGACTGTCAATATAGTATCTGTCCAATTATTAGGCTTTTAACTACTCACACTAGAGCCATTTTCATTTCAGCTAGATACAAAACACCCTTTTCTTCAGTTTCTTGGCTCCATGTAAAATTCCATGTAGAAACAACCACATACCTGCCACTCCATTTTCTTTCTTTCCTTTTCTTATGTCCTTTCTTTCATTTCCTTTTTTCTTCCTTCCTTCCTCCCTTCCTTCTTTCCTTCCTTCCTTCTTTCCTTCCTCTCTTCTCTCTCTTTCTCTCTCTCTCTCCTTCCCCTTTCCCTCTTTGTCTCCCTCTCCCTTTCTTTCTCCTCTTTCTTCTTATGCCCATACTGTGATTTGAACTTAGGGTCTGTACATTGTCTCTTAGCTTTGCCATTTAAGGCTGGTAATCTATCACTAGAATCACAACTCCATTTCCAGCTTTTTCTTGGTTTATTGAAAATAAGAGATTCATGTAGACTTTCCTAATCCATTTACCTTGAAACTTTTATCCTCTTAAATCACCAATATGTTTGATTTTCCAACATTTCCTAGTCTTTCCTAACGATCTTTCTCCTTTGCTTGCATACACAATGACATAATTGATAAGTGTTTCCCAAGTCTTTCTCTTCTCCCCTCTCAAAAATGTGGCTTTGGCATGACGCTGATAGCTCATGCATCTAATCATAGCTACCTAGGATGCTGAGATCTGAGGATCACAGCTAGAAGCTGGTCCAGGCAGGAAAGCCTGTGATGCTCTTTTCTCCAGTTAAATACTAGAGAACTCAGAAGTAGAGCAGTGTCTCAATTGATAGTGTTAATCATAAGCAAAATGATCTCAGACATAATACCAAAGCACAAGCCCCAGAATCAGCACAGGGATTTTCATCCTGTGTCTTATTTTCCCCTAATCCCTTTATCCCTCCACTGAGTTGATGTGTGTGTGCGCGCGCGCGCGCGCGCGCGCGTGTGTGTGTGTGTGTGTGTGTGTGTGTGTGTTGTGCGCGCGCACGCGCACAAAAGAGAGAGAGAGAGAGAGAGAGAGAGAGAGAGAGAGAGAGAGAGAGAGAGAGAGAGAGAGAGAGAGAGAGAGAATGCACGTGCGCACATGCGAGCGCATGCGAGTGCAACCGCCCCAGTTTAAACACAAAATTTGGGGGTAGTTAATAGGAAATAAGAGTCTCACAGCCTTTCCGGATCTGGCTGGTTTGAACTATAATTTTCATGTCTCAAGCCCATTCTGGGGCTTGAAATCAGGGCCTGGACACTGTTGCTGGGCTTTTTCACTCATGGCTAGTTCTCTGATTCTTGAACCAAATTTCCACTTTTGGCTTTTTAATAGTATAATTGGAGATAAGACTAATGGGCTTTCCTATCTGGCTGGCATCGAACTGTGATCCTCAGATGTCAGCCTACTGAGCAGTCAGGATTATAAGCATGAGTCACCAGTGCTTGTCTCCTCCACTGCTTTCATTGGCATTCCAAATCCATTTTGCTGCTTTAAGTCATAAAGGTGTGTATTTTCTTCCCACCTCTATTGTTTTATGTTTAATTTTTGTCAGTCATGGGCTTTGAACTCTGAGCCTAGGCACAATCTGAGCTCTTCAGCTCAAGGCTAACACTCTACCACTTTAAGCCACAGCACTACTTCCAGTTTTATTGTGGTTAATTGAAGATAAGCATCTCACAGGCTTTCATACCCCGGCTGGCTTTGAACTGTGATCCTCGGATCTCAGCCTCCTGAGTAGCTAGGATTACAGTTATGAGCCACCAATGCCCACACGTCTTTATCCCTTCCCCCCTCTCTTTAATCTGCAGTCTCTTCATCTCTGATTGATCTTATCTATTTCGTTGTAGAAAATGTTTGGGGCTTTGTACCAAAATAAACAGATGAAAATCTCCCCTCAAAGTCAAGAATCTTGATTATAGTTCTTGGACCACCAGCATCAGCATCATCTGGGTACTTGAGGAAAATCAAATGATTTTCACCAAGAATTACTTAGAGAGAAAATGCAGTTGAAAATTTAAGATCTATTTGCCATAGAATTAATATCCATTCAGGAACCTTTTTATTGTTGTTGTTGTTGTTGTTGTTGTTGTTGTTGTTGTTGTTGGGCTTTAACTAAAGGTGCTGTGCCTTAGCTCTTTTGCTCAAGGCTCGTGGACCCACATCTCTGCTTCTGAATTTTGAGTGGTTAATTGAAGATAAGAGTCTCACACACTTTCCTGTCCAGGCTGACTTTGAACTTCAGATCTCAGCCTCTTAGGAAGCTAGAATTACAAATGTGAACCAATGAATCCCATTTAATTTTTAACAATTTCATAAACTCTATTTGGCTTCAACCCCCCCAACACACACTTTACAGATTATTCCAAATCTTATATCCAGCTTGCTTTATACTCTCCTGTAGAATTGATGACTCCACTTGAATATCCTGTTGAGAATATCAAACACAGCATGAGCACAACTTAATTATCTTGCTCCCTTCAATCTGCCCTTTGCTTCCAATTTCTGACATTTTAAATGCTTTCTCTATGCAACTAATAAGTGAAATACATATTTAGGAGATTCATTTCCCTTTTCCTACTATGCCTTCATTCAACTACTCATTTGTGAATTTCTACTCAGTAATCTCTCTCCTTCTCCTCTCCCATTGTTTCCTATTTTATTTTACCTTTCTCCATTTTTAGTGTGTGTGTGTGTGTGTGTGTGTGTGTGTGTGTGTGTGTGTGTGTTGGTGCCAGTCCTGGAGCTTAAATTCAAGGTGTGGATGTCATCCATTAACTTGTGCTCAAGTATAGCACTCTTACCACTTGAGGCACAGGTCCACTTTTGGCTTTTTTTGGTGGTTAACTGGAGATAAAATTATAACAGACTTTCCTCCCCTGGCTGTCTTTGAATCATGATCTTCACATCAATATCTCCTGGTTAGTTAGAAATACAGTCAAAAGGAGCGGGGAGTTTGGCCTAGTGATATAATGCTTGCCTAGCATGCACGAAGACCCAGTTCTATTCCTCAGTACCACATACATAGAAAAAAGCTGGAAGTGGTGCTGAGGCTCAAGTGGTAGAACGCTAGCCTTGAGAAAGCCCAAGGACAGTTCCCCAGGCCCTGAGTTCAAGGCCCAGGCCTGGCAAAAAAAAAAAAAACAAAGACAGGCATTATCCACTCACCTTGCCTGACTTCTATTATTTTTTGAGACCATTACAATAATCACTAGGTCTCTCCACTTTCAGTAACTTCCTCTTCCAATCCAGCTAAACTTTTTTCTTTACCAGAGGAAAGGGATGCATATAGAGTATTGATATGTAACCTGGTTGGCATTGAACTTGAAATCCACTTATCTCATCCTTCTTGACACTGTAGTTATACACAGGAACCATCAATCCTAATCAAGTAATTTCCTCCTAAATTTCATCTTCTGTTTTTGTTGTTATTGTTGTTGTTTTATTGGTCATTCATAAGGCTTGAACTCACAATCTAGGTGTTGTCACCTGAGCTACTTGAAAATAAGAGTCTTGCTGGGTGCTGGTGGTTCACGCTTGTAATTCTAGCTACTCAGGAGGCTGAAATATGAGGATTGCAGTTCAAAGTCATCCCAAGCAGGAAAGTCTGTGAGACTCTTTTCCTCACAAAAACTACCAAAAAAAAGCCACAGATAGTGCAGTGGTTCAAGTGGTAGAGTGCTAGCCTTGGTCAAAAGAGTTTCAGGAAGAGTGCCCAGGCCATAATACAAAGCAAATCTACAGATCAATATAATAATCATTAAGGTCGCAGTGTCAGAACCAGGTGTGAGTAGCTCATGGCTGAGATCTGGAGGATTGTGCTTTAAATCTAGCCTGTGAAGAAATGTTCATTAGACTTTCTCTCCAAATAACCAGCTTTTGAGCCAGGAGTTTGGCCTAGTGGTAGAGTGCTTGTTTAGCATGCATGAAGACCCGGGTTCAATTCCTCAGTATGACATACACAGAAAAAGCTGGAAGTGGGGCTGTGGCTCAAGTGGTAGAGCACTAGCCTTGAGAAAGTCCAAGGACAGTTCTCATGCCCTGAGTTCATGTCCCAGGATTGCCCAAAAGAAAAAAAGAAACAACAACCAACTTTGCAGAACTAGGGCCATGGCTCACATGGTACAGTACTAGCCCACGAATCATGAGGCCCTAAGTTCAAATCTTTGTACTGTAAAGAAAATCCCAGTTTCCTTTGGACATAAATAGAAAAGTCAATGAAAAAATTCACATGGAAACATTTCATATCAAAACTTCAGATTAAAACTAGTAAAAAGTAGGCTAGGAATGTGTCTTACTGGTGGAGTACTTGCCAGGCAAGCATGAAGCCATAGGTTCAGTTCCTCAGTACCACATAAACAGAAAAGGTCACAAGTGGCGTTGTGTTTCAACTGATAGAGTGCTAACCTTGAGCAAAAGAAGCTCAGGGACAGTTCAAAGCCAGCCTGAGCACTAAAAAATCCGTGAGACTTTCATCTCCAAATTAATTACCAGAAAACCGGAAGTGGTGCTGTGGCTGAAGGTATAGGGTGGTAGCTTTGAGCTGAACAGCTCAGGCACAACGCCCAAGCACAGAGTTCAAGTCCCACAACTGACAAAAAATATATAAATATATACACATATATGCATTTGTATTTAGAAACCTATGTTTCTAAGTATGGGGCTGTGGGGAGTATGGGAAGGGAAAAGACGAGGGGTGAATAATTTCAAAACACCATGCAACTATGCAATCAACCCAAGCTATTGATTAATGGGAAGCAGAGAAAAAGAAAGCAATGGAGAGGGTTATTCTAATCAAAATATTATATGTTCATACCTGAAATGCCATGATCAAATCTGATTGAAAGAAATTAGATTCTTTATGAGTACAAGAGATATCAGGTCACCACAGAATTATTTCCTTTTTTGTTTTGTTAGGCTTTTTTTCCCTGAAAATGAGTAAACAAAACAAGTGAAGTTGGGCTATTGAAAATATAGCTAAAGCCACCCCTGAGTTTTGCTTGGATAACAGACATAACAATGTACTATTTTTGGCTGAATCCATTGAGATAAAATTCTCTAGCACCTTGTCATCAAGCTGGTCCAAAAGGTGACAGTCGTTTCTACTATGATTATACTGCCTCAGGGTTGGGTATGTAGTGTAAAAACTATAAAACATTTATAGTTAAATTACTGTGTTTCTGTTTATGTAACTAGCATCTTAAGGTATACTTGTGAATTCTACAAAAAAAAAACTTGTTATTCCATTCCTTTCTCCAATCGTCCATGACAGTTCTGTGAAATTGACTCTATTATTATTCCTACTTCTCAGATGAGGAACCTAAGGCTTAAAATTGCAAACAGGTCCAAAGTCATTCAGAATTAAAGTGGCTGAGTTGGAAATAAATTCAGACCTCTAAATACCTAAATCATAATATTATAATATACCTAGATTTTGATTAAAATATTCACAAAAATTGTCAAAATTAGTTTTTTATGTTCAGATGTAAAGATGTACATTTAATAAATAAGGTAGAAAATTATAACGAAGAGCTGTAGAATTAGAAGAAAGACACCCTACCTACATCTGAAAAGCTTTTTTCTTACATTTTAAGTCCTGTGATTGACTCATTCTCCATATGGAGACACAAACCATAAATTACAGGATTAAGTTCCTTTGACATGTTAATAAAACAACTTTCAACATTTATATTTTTAACCCCTACATTCTGATGTGAGAGAAAATGGCACAAAATACATCTACACATTCCACACCTTTGGGAAACTTTCAGCACATAGAACCAATAAAGAAGAATGTGTTGGAGCTTGGCGCAGTGGCTCACACCTGTAATCCTAACTACTCAGGAGGCTGAGATCTGAAGATCAAACCAGCCTGGGTGCAAAAGACTTATCTCCAATTAACCACCAGAAGACTGGAAGTGGTGCTGTGGCTCAAAGTGGTAGAGTGTTAGCCTTGAGCTGAACAGCTCAGGGACAGTGCCTAGGCACAGAGTTCAAGAAGAAGAATGCATTGGTAAAATAAATGACCATGAAGCCAAGACATTATGAACAGTAATTATGCTTTTTATTTCTTCATGGTTTGCTACTTTATCTATTAATTGCTGCCTAATTAACACTGACAGTACAATAATCACAACTACAAGTTTACTTACAGTCAAAGTTAGTGTGTCGTTCAGCTGAAAGTTTGGCCTACTGGTAGAGTACTTGCCTAGCACACAAGAAGACCTGAGTTCAATTCCTTGGTACCACATACATAGAAAAAAAAAGCTGGAAGTGGTGCTATGGTCAGGTGGTAGAACTCTAGACTTGAGAAAGCCCAAAGACAGTGCTCAGGCCCTGAGTTCAAGCCGCAGACTGGCAAAAATTTATGTGTGGTAGTCGTATTGCTTGAAGTCAAGACCTACCCACTATCCCTAAGCTCTACCACTTGAATCATAGCTCTACTTTCAGTAATGTCAAAAAATCAGCAGGAATACTATTCTCACGTACAGACTAAAAAATACATACTGCTCAAAAGTCAGTTGCCTTCTTGTATGCCAACAATATACAAACAGAAGGCCAAATCAAGAAAATGATCCCATTTGCAATAGCCCCCAAAAGAAGAAAATACTTAGGAATTAACTTAACCAAAGATGTAAAGGAATTGTTTAATGAAAACTATAAAAGCCTAATGAAAGAAATTAAAGAGGACACTAGGAATTGGAAAGATATCCCATGCTCATGGTTAGGGAGAAGTAATATAGTGAAAATGGCCATACTGCCAAAATTGATATACAAATTCAATGCAATCCCCATCAAAATCCCAAAGACATTGTTGACTGAAATAGAAGATATAATCCAAAGATTCATATGTAACAAGAAAAGACCTAGAATAGCCAAAACAATTCTAGGCAAAAAGAGCAATGCAGGTGGTATTAGAATACCAGACTTCAAATTCTGTTATAGAGCCACAATAACAAAAACCTCATGGTACTGGCACAAAAACAGACCAGAAGATCAATGGAACAGAATAGAAGATCCAGAAATAGAACCACCTACCTATACTCAACTTGTATGTTACAAAGGAGCCAAAGATATACAGTGAAACCAACACAGCCTATTCAATTATTGGTGCTGGCAAAACTGGGCAGTCACATGCAGAAAATTAAAATGAACCTAGCCTTTCGCCATGCAAAAGCATTAACTCAAAATGGATCAAAGACCTCAATGTCAGACCAGCAACTTTGAAACTACTACACGATAGATTTGGAGAGACACTGGAATTCATAGGCAAAGGCAAAAAATTCCTGAACAGAATCCCAGGGTCACAACAGATTGGAGAGAGACTCGATAAATGGGACTACCTAAAAATAAAAAGTTTCTGCACAGATAAAAGCATAGCCACTAAAGTAAAGAGACAGCCAACCTACTGGGAAAAGATATTTACCAATAATACATCTGACAAATGCTTAGTATCCAGTATCTACAGGGAACTCAAGAAACTAATCCCCCCAAAACCCAACAAACCATTCACTAAATGGGCAAGGGAACTAAAGAGAGACATCAAAGGAAGAGGACAAAACGGCAAAAAAAAAAGAAAATGCTCATCATCCATGGTCATAAAGGAAATGCAAATAAAAACAACCCTAGGATACCACCTTACCCCAACATGAATGGCCAAGATTTTGAACTCAGACAATGACAGATGCTGGTGGGGTTGTGGAGAAAAAGGAACCCTACTACACTGCTAGTGGGATTGTAAACTAGTTCAGCCACTCTGGAAAGCAGTGTGGAGGTTTCTTAAAGAACTGAAAATTGACCTTCCCTATGATCCTGCCATACCACTCCTGGGCATCTATCCTGAACATCATAACCCAAGATTTGATAAGGACATCTGCTTAGCTATGTTCATCTCTGCACTATTCACAATATCCTGTGATGGCAACAATCCAGATGCCTTACTGCAGATGAATGGATTCAGAAAATGTGATATATATATATATATATATATATATATATATATATATACACATACACACACACACACACACACACACACAACGGAATTCTACATAGCCAACAGACAAGATGGATGAATCTAGAGCGAATCATGTTGAGTGAGACCAGTCAAGACTAAAGGAACAAAAGGCACATGGTATCCTTAATATGTGGCTATTAGATCCAAACAGTGCAAGAGCAATGACTCAATATTTGCAAACCCAATGCTATGGACATGGTACTGGAAATATAAACACAACTACATAGACATAAAAATATGTGACAGACATAATGTTTTATTACATAGATCAATATGTATATATGACATATAAACCCTCAGCCTAATTTTGATTAAGTTCTAAAATCTAAGTGCCAGTGATTGTACATAGAGATTCCCTTCTTGAATACTTCTTTATTAAATACGTCATTTGAAATATGATGTAAAAATCAAAGTTAATAAATTATTTAATCAAAAAAACACATACTGCTTAACTTTAGATTTTTGATAACTAATTGAAATAACAATACTTCAGCAATATATTCTATCAAAGAGAGGGCTTACCGAGATTCTTTACCTGAGCATCTGGTTATTGATTAGGCCTACATTTGCCAATTAATTCTTCAACTACTTAGGTTTTATGTTCAGAGCTGGTGCTCAATAAATAAGGCCTTGCTCATGAAAGGCAAACGCCATACCAGTGAGTCACAATCTGCCCAACTATTTAGTTTTAATTGCTTTTATGAACAAAATAAACAGGAAGCTTTAGCTAAATTGCCATATTCTTCAGGATATCCACATTAGAGAAGACCAGTTACTTCACAAAGACCAGAACAATTAATTTGGATTACGAAATTCCAATTCTACATTTCACCGACTTCTGTTTTTCTTCTCACAAACATACTTAAGCCAACAGTTACCTTGAAATTCCTTGAGGGCCTAAGGTATTAGCAGACATATTTGTCAGAGAAAGTTTTTACCTAAAATCTTTACTTTTCCTTCTCCACCTAGTCCCACTCTTTCAGTCATCTTTATCAAATGTATAATTTATTTTTCTGGTTCATAATAATACTCATTTTTGCCAGGCGCAGTGGCTCATGCCTGTAGTCCTAGCTCCTCAGGAGGCTGAGATCTGAGGGTCAAGGTTCAAAGCCAGCCCCAGCACTAAAGAACCTGAGATTCTCCAATTAATCACTAAAAAATGGGAAGTGGGGCTGTAGTTCAAGGGGTAGGGTGGTAGCCTTGAGCTGAAGAGTTCAGGGACAGCACTCAGGCCCAGAGTTCAAGCCCAAGTTCAGAAAAAAACATCTTTCAAAATATTTAGTTTGACTTGGGCCAGGGTTTGGCCTAGTGGTAGAGTGCTTGCCTAGCATGAATGAAGACCCAGGTTTGATTCCTCCGTACCACATATATAGAAAAAAGCTGGAAGTGGTGCTGTGGCTCAAGTGGTAGAGCTCTAGCCTTGAGAAAGCCCAAGGACAGTGCTCAGGCCCTGAATTCAAGCCCTAGGACTGACAACAAAAAAAAACATTTAGTTTGCCTTAAAGTTTGGCTAGTTACCACTGGTAGAAGTAATACTATTCTGTTTAGAAACCCAGAGAATATATTTCTATCATGAAAATTTTTCTCTATTTTTTCACGATCAACATTTACACAGAAAATATTTATTATGTTTCCACTTTCCGCAAAATATTTTATTGCACATATTGCAAAATGTGTTCTGAAATGTATGCAGTTGTCAGAAGAGAAGCACTGGTCATGTCAATGATATGTAATTGAGCATTGTATTTAAATTAATTTGATCCTGAAAAGCAAGCATTTCGTAGTCCTTTAAAGAAGACTTCAAATCCCTTTACTACTAATATCTGAAGCACATTCTATTTCAATTTGGGTCAACACTTATTATTCCAATCTTTTATTGTCTTTAAATGAAACCAATGAATTCAAACACGTGCATATCAATAGAAAAATTATCCCTTTTTTTCTGCGTAATCAAGTGTACTGTATTAATGTGTGTATAATGTAAAATCAATAAATAATTAATTACCTCTGATTGTAATTGAATGTTTTCATAATTTTATTGTCAGCCATGATAAATAATCAGTACATTTATACTTCACTAAATTAATTAGTGTGTCATTTCTATTACATACATCAGTGGCAAAGTAATGCAGTGGCATCTGTTTTGAATATTTAAAAGATGGAATATCCCTGATTAACTAAAAGAAGGGGTTGCTATACATAGATTCAGTAATTGTGGTGGCACCTTTAAGGTGTTCTAGTAAAGGAATTTATTAGGCATTGTATTTCTTACAAGAATAACCATTTAAATCAACTGTCAATTTTGAGTAACAACATCAAGTCATAAATATTTCTTTGCAAATATATTGAAGACACTTGCATCATCACATTGCTCTAGGAGACCAAATGCTTGCTAGGCTTTTCCTCTAGTATATTTAGAATTTGCAAAGAGTGAAGTTGGAAACAGCGTAATAATGTAGAATTTTCCATTGAAGGCCAATTTGTATTAATCTAACTACATTTTTTGTAATCGGTCATTTCCTAGAAACCATAGTCATTTATTTCCTAAGTATACGAAGCGAGCAATAATGACAACATTCCCATATGGCATTATTTGATAGGCTCAATGAAACACTGCAATTTGAAAATGGTGAGAAATCCCTTAACTAAGAACCCTTAAGTAAAAGCTAACACTATTTAAAACATATTCACACACATACACACATACAAAAAAAAATCACGGCTGCTCTGAAATTCAAATTCAACTGGGATTTTTGTGCTCTTAATAGCTGATTCTGGCAACCCTAACATGAGTGTGGGGCAATCTGGAAGGGCTTCTCAGGAGAGGTGATGTGTGGCTTTTGAGGAAAGTGAATGAAAGATTGGAAAATGCAGAAAGATAATAGTCAATGTGGATAGAGAAGAGGAGTGTGAGAGTCGCAAGAAGTGTGAGCCTCAGGCCAGAAGTTTGGCCTAGTGGTAGAGGGCTAGCCTAGCATGTACAAAGACCCGCGTTCGAGACCCTGGTTTGATTCCTCGGTACCACATACACAAAAAAGCCAGACGTGGTGCTGTGGCTCAAGTGGTAGATATCTAGCCTTGAGGAAAAAGCCCAAGGAGAGTGCCTCAGCCCTGAGTTCAAGCCCCAGGACTACTAAAAAAAAATTAAAAGAAAAATGTGATCCTTTCACTTGATATTTTAAATTAAATTCTTCTCAATGATAATAGATAAAAGAGAAGTTACTTGACTTTCCATATGTTCTCTTTCAGTTCACAGTATAGTATCACAACTACAAATACAAAAACAGTTGCTTAAAACAACACAAATCTCTACTCTCCAAAAGTCTTCTTAGAGTGGGGCACAGTGACTCATGCCTGTAATCTTAGCTACTCAGGAAGCTGAGATCTGAGGACTGAGGTTCAAAGCTATTCTGGACATTGAAGTTGGCGAGACTCTTATCTCCAATTAACCACTTGAAAACCGGAAGTGATGCTGAGGCTCAAAAGCTAGGGTGGTAATCTTGAGCTGAAGAGCTCAGGGAAAATTGCCCAGGCCCAGAGTTCAAGCCCCACAACCGAAAAAAAAAGAAGTCTCCTTAGAATCTTTAGCGGATTCACCTTGCTCTGTGAGAATTGGGCTTTGATATTTTTTCTCCCCTATGGAATCTAATCACTTCTGTTTTCTTTGCAAATATCACATTCTTCATTTTACACAATCGCTTCCACTTGTTAGAGCAAGAAATCTGAGTGTTCGAACAGGAAATGTTAAAAATTGGAGAAATAAGCACATGCTTTTCTTTCTCTCTCTCCCTCTCTCCCTCTCTCCCCCTCTCCCTCTCTCTCTCTCTGTCTCTCTCTCTCTCTCTGTCTCTCTCTTTTTCTCTTTCTCTCTTCCTCTCTCCCTCTCTCCCTCTCCCTCTCTCCTTTTCCCCCTCCTTCTCTCATTTCTTTTTCTTTGTTGGCCATGGGGCTTGAACATGGAGCCTGTGCCCTGTCTCTGAACTCTTGTTTAAAGCAGTGCTCTACTACTTTGATCCACAGTGCCACTTCCACTTTTCTGGTGGTTATTTCTCCAATTAAGAGATAAGAGACAAGGTAATGAGATAAGAGTCTCATGGCCTTTTCTGCCCAAGCTGGCCTTGAACCTTGGTCCTCAAATCTTAGCCTCCCAAATAGCTAGGATTACAGGGGTGAGCCACTGCAGCCAGGTGCAAATGCTTTTTAATGTAAACTGATATTTGTATCTTCTTCGGGTTCTCATTTCTGAATCTATTTTTAGTTTTATCTTTTTGGTGCTAATGCTGAGAGTTGAACTGAGGGATTGGGTGCCAGGCCTAAGCTTTTGAACACAACAGTAGCATTCTAACACTTGACACACAACTCTACTTCCAGACTTTTTGATTATTAACTGGAGATTAAAGTCTCACAGACTTTCCTACAGTAGCTGACTTCCTTAGCTCTCAGCCTCCTAAGTATCTAAGTTTACAGGAGTGAGCCACAGGTGCCTAGCTTTGAAATGCTTCTTACTAAGCACAATCTGTTCATACTACCTACTAAAATAGCTCACTATTTGGCCTTTACAAGAACAAATTTCTCTCTTAGGAGGACTTTTCATAAAATAGAAATTTCCCTTAATATTATTGATCATCATCAAGAATTTCAAAATTGATTTCAGAATCAAGCGAAAATGTATTTTTCAAAACATTAGCCCCTCTTTACTTAAAATATATACTCAAATGATGGAATTTGAGCACCAACTGTTTGCATAGAAGACAAATGTCCACAGGAACTTGTCAACTACTTTTATATGAAAATTTTGTTTCATGGCTTTCCAGAAACAAATGGTGATCTCATCATTGCTAACGATGATGCATAAATCATTGTTTGATTTTCAAATTCTGGAAGTCTATATGTAAGGGCAATATGTTCTGTGGGTTTTGTTTATTACTTTTTCCAGTCATTAATTTGGCTTTAGTTTTATTTTGTGTCTTTTGTAATGGACCACCTTCTTAACGTGCATAAAAAATTAATACACATACACACTTTTACTGTATCTTCACTACAAAGCAGACATTTTTTTCTACCACGACCACTACTAAACTTTCAATCATGACTATTAACAAATAAGAACATCCATTTTACTTCCTTTCCACATGAGACCCACCCTGAAATTACCGCCATCTAGTGACAAACACGAGTATTTGTTTTTTTTTCCATTTTTCCCTAACATTTTGAAGAAAAGTGAAAATAAGATAAAAGATTCTTCAAGAGCTGGGCACCTACCTGGTAGCTACCACCTGTCATACTAGCTACTCAGGAGGTTGAAATCTGAGAATCACAGCAAAGCCAGCCTGAGCAGGAAAGACCATGAGAATCTTATCTACAATAAACTACTCAGAAAAAAACAGGAATGGCACTGTGGCTCAAGTAGTAGAGCACTAGCCTTGAGTACAAAGAGGCTTTGGGACAGCACCCAGGTCCTGAGTTCAAGACTCAGGACTGGCAAAAAAAAAAGATTCTGAAAGAACTCTTTAGTCTACAAAATGTCTGTGAAACCATTGTTCGAAGATAAATGACGAAACCTTCAAATAACTTGGACTTCATCCAGGTTTCCATTATACTAATATTTTAATTTGGGATGAAAATGTATGCTATCCACTTTATGTTTCTTTATATTGCAAACATACTGAAATTCTATGTTGAAATAATATTTCTTTTCTAATGACTTGCCAATTGTTTTCAATAATAATAATAATTTGCTGATTTTTACAGAATGTCCTTATAACTGCAGTTCTTATCTTGAGAAGTTTCACAAATGATTTCCTTGTATTCATGACTACATAAATATTGCCTTGAAGGAAAGACAAGTGAATATTGTTCAAAATATTTTACAATCCTTCAGAAATACTATATTAAATAAGTTATGCTAAATATATCTGTCTAGGCCAACTGTGAAGGAGAACAGTGCAATACTATCATCTTTCAGTCTGGAAAGTGACCTACTGTTTAAATGAGGGAGCACAAAAATATTCAGTTTTCTTAAGAATCAAATACAGCCCTATTAACCACAAATGAGAACATGCACATAAACTTTCAAAAATTTTAATTTTTATTTTCTGAATCATTTTTGTGATTTTTAAATTGTTATTATAAAGATAATGTACAGAAGTGTTACAGTTATATTAGTCAGGTAATGAGTACATTTGTTTTTAGGTAATATCACCTCTTTGTTTGCTCTTTCCCAGCTTTTATCTCACTGCCACCCCCAAGTTGTCAATTTATTTTCAGCATAGTTTCTACTGATGACCACACTGCATTTGTTCACCCTAAATATTCCAATTTTGTTTTATTTTAATTAATTAATTATTTTTGTTGATCATGGAATTTGAACTCAGGGAGGGCACTGTCCTTGATCTCTTTTGCTCAAAGTTAATGCTCTACCACTTTAAGCCAAAGCTCCATGTACAGTTTTCTGACAGTTAATTGAGGATAACAGTCTGAATGACTTTCCTGACCAGGCTGGTTTTGAACCATGATTCTCAGATTTCAGACTCCTGAGCAGCTAGGATTATAAATAAGCATGAGCCACCAGTTTACTGTGTAGTAGCATGGATATAAAAAATAATTCTCAATTTGCAAAATATGATTTTAAACACGCCACACACATACATGCACACATACACATATAATGTTATTAGTTCACTTTTCCCACTCAAACGGGCTAAAACTTTTTATCCCAGACATTGAACATTTCAAATGAGTAATACAATCACTCCACCCAGTTGAAGAACAGCTGGGGAACATAGGTCAGTTCTTTTGTCTCTGCCAGTAAGGAAAACCCTCAGATATGAATGGTTAGGTGCTAGGTCTCTAGGTTAGCAACCACTTTCATTTCCCAGAGTCACTAGTACCACATCTCATTAATCTATGTCTTGTAAAAAGTTACAGAGGTCACATTAAAATGTGTGCCATACAACGGTTTCTCCATCTGGACTGGAGAGGAAAGCAAAAGTTAACAGTAGCTTTCTCAGACTTAAACCTTTTACTGTTTAATATTAGGCTAGAATTCAAGAAGTGTCTCAGTAACTTACTATAATAGGAATATTAAAGACAAATTCAGTTGATGTCTTAGAAGCTTTGGTGAATTGGTGGAAATATTTGCTCTGCAGCAGGATATATTCCATTTTTTATTTGTTTGTTTATATTTTGTGCTCCCATGCATGAAATTCAAACCCTGTATTCACCAGGCAGGCTTCTATCATGGAGCTAAATTCATAGCTCTGGAGTATGTACCTAATGAGCTCTAATTAAATATATACAATGCAGATTTAATTATGCTGTTATTAGAAAATTATAAGGGCAATCTATTTGTACCATATGAGTTATTCAACGTGATAGAAAATAGTCTGAATTTCTAATTATATTTCTTATGCTCTAATTTATTATTTTACTCCAGAAATGGAGAATTGAAAAGTAGGTAAAATGCTCATGATGTATAATTAATGGAGTACTGCTTTGAGCTATAGAAATAAGAAATATAAAATAAATTATGCAATCATCTAAATATTATGAAAATTGAGGGGGGCTGGGGGCATGGTCTAGTGGTAGAGTGTTCGTCTAGCATGCACAAAACCCTGGGTTCAATTCCTTGGTACCACATACACATACAAAAAGCTGGAAGAAGTGCTGTGGCTCAAGTGGTGGAGCACTGGCCTTGAGAAAGCTCAAGGACAGTGTGCAGTCCCTGAAATCAACCCCATGACTGCCAGAGAGAGAAAGAGAGAGAGAGAGAGAGAGAGAGAGAGAGAGAGAGAGAGAGAGAGAGAGAGAGAGAGAGAGAGAGAGAGAGAGACATACACACACACACACACAGAAACAGAGACAGAGAGACAGAGAGACAGAGAGAGAGGAGGGAGGGAGGGAGAGATAGAGAGAGGGAGAAAGAGAAAGGAAGAGGAAGAAAGAAAGGAAGGAAGGAAGGAAGGAAGGAAGGAAGGAAGGAAGGAAGGAAGGAAGGAAGGAAGGAAGGAAGGAAGGAAGGAAGGGAAGGAAGAAAGAAAATTGAGGAAGTGGCACTGTGGCTCAGTGGTAGAGTGCTAGCCTTGAGATGAAGATCTCAGGGATAGTGCCCAAGCCCAGAGTTCAAGCCCCAGAACTGACAAAAAATGGGCCAGGAGTGTTGCCCAGTGGTAGAATGCTCAGGATCTGGGTTCAAGCCCTAGAACTGACACACACACAAAAAAAAGAAAGAAAACTGAAAATATATATTTTCAATGGGAAAACAAAGAGAGCACTAAAATGTTGAACTTAAAGATGCTGAATATCAGGACATTTCCACAGTTTAATGTCTTGTGTGGTGTTTGTTTTATCCAAATTATTAGAATCTGGGGGCCGGAGGTTGGCCTAGTGGTAGAGTGCTTGCCTAGCATGCACGAATGCCCGGGTTCGATTCCTCGGTACCATATACATAAAATAAACCTGGAAATGGTGCTGAGGCTCAAGTAGTAGAGCTCTAGCCTTGACAAAGTCCAAGACTGGCAAAAAAAAGTGCCAAATTATTAGAATCTGAAAAATAAACAAAACAACAGCAAAAATCCCCTGGTGCTGTTGGCTCACACCTGTAATCCTAGCTATTCAGGAGCCTGAGATCTGAAGATCACAATTCAAAGCCAATATGAGCAGGATAGTCCATAAGACTCTTATCTCTAATTAACCACCAGAAAATTGGAAGTGGAGCCATGTCTTACAGTGGTAAAACACTAGCCTTGAGCCAAAGATCTGAGGGTAAAATAACAAAAATAGTAAAAAAAAAAAAAAAACAGGTGGGGCTAGGCAAAATGGTAGGTTGCTGGTATTGTGTACATAAAGCCCTGAGTTCAATTCCCAGGAACACAAATAGATATGTACTAATATTTACAAACCAAGTAAGGTATCAATATAACTAGTGTGATCATTAGAAGTAATATTTGCTGAAGTAGTAGAATGACTGTCTGGCAAGCACAAGAGCCTTAGTCCAAACCCCAGTGACATAAAAAAATAAATAAGCCTAATAAAATAATCAGAAAAGAAGAAAAAATATTTTGTCTTAATGTACTACATGAAGCTATTTCTTTTCTCTTCTTTTCCTCTTATGGTTTATCTCATGCTGTTACTGTATCTGAATGTGGTATCTGGTATATTGCATATCTGTTTATTTGAAAAAGGGAAAGGAATGGAAACAGAAGATGAGTGGAAGGGGAGGACAAGTGGGAGAAAAACATGGGAACGGGTAAAATGTTCAAGAAATAATGTACCCGTTACATGATGAATATAACTATAACCCCTCTAAACAACACCCCGACAATAAAAAAAGTAAAAGGAAAGAAAAAATACTTTGTTTCAGCAGATATAAAATGTTACTTTGGGGACATGTAATATTCATCAGTGACCATTTTATAGCAAAAAAAATTGGAGAATATTCATTCAACAAAAGATTTATTTTTCCAAATATTCAGGTAGGGATTTTCACTTCGGAGCAAGATATTTTGCTCTCAACATGACATACTGACTTTGGACTTAATCTGCATTTCTTATTTAAAATCAGCAAGTAGGTCAGGGGTCAGGCTACAGTAATCCATCAGAGGAAAAGTACCCATGAGTAAACTACGGTGGGACTTTGGGTGTGTCATTCTGAACAAACACATATATTGTGACCTGTAGCATCAAGAAGTGACAATCAAAAAGAAATAATTCTTTAAGACAATGATAGATAACTTTACCTTGTCTATGGGACCTGAAGCAAAGGAACTAAAAAAATGTGATAAACCCATATATTAAGAACCTTATAGGGAAACTATTTTTAAAAAATTGGGAAGTTCTTAATAATGGAATTCTCAAAGTCCAACTTGAACTAAGCTCTCTGTTAAAGAAAAGGAGAATAGTTCTCAAGACACTAATCTTCTAGGGACTTCTCAGATATGCATAAATTATAATAGGCACACAAAAGATAGGAAAAGAAACACCCATAAGAACTGTTTTTCAATTGTATATACACACATAATAATGTACATTCAGGGGGCCGGGAGTTTGGCCTAGTGGTAGAGTGCTTGCCTAGCATGCATGAAGACCCATGTTCAATTCCTCTGTACCACATACATAGAAAAAAGCCGGAAGTGGTGCTAAGGCTCAAGTGGTAGAGTGCTATCTTTGAGAAAGTCCAAGGACAGTGCTCAGGCTCTGAGCTCAAGCCCAGGACTGGCAAAAAAAATAAAATAAATAATGTACATTCAGGAAAAATGTGTCCAGGGAAGCTCTGAGAACTGGGAAATTAGAACAAAAATTTAATTTTAGGGGATGGGTGGGGTTGGGAGAGAGGGGGAGAATGCCAAAAAGAGATGACATTAATCAAAATGCATTGCTCTAAAAAACTAAGTGTTACATTGAAAACCTCTCTGTAACAACTCCTTAAAGATAATAGAAAATGAGTTAAAATAATATATAAATTAAATTAAAGAAAGAAAACCTGAACAATACTGTACAACTACTGAAGGTACCTTTGTAAAAACTATGTTTATCCTAAGCATAAAAAAGGGCTACACTGCTCTTATAAAAAGTTAAAATGTTTACTTAACATATACATTCCAGCCAGGCACAGTGGCTTCAGCTTGTAACCCTAACAAAGAAGGCAGAGATCATGGAGTCATAGCTTGAGTCCAATCTGGGCATAAACCTTTGTGATACTCCATCTCAACAAATGTCTGCATGCAGTAGTGAATACATGACATCCCAGCAACATGGGGAAACACAAAAGGATCACAGCTCAGGCCAGCTCTAACATAAAGCACTATTCTATCTTTAAAATAAGTAATACCAAAAGAGATTGCTGAAACCTGGTGCTTAAAATCCTAGCTATTCAAGTGGCTGAGATTTGAGGATTGGTGTTCAAAGCTAGCCCATGCAGGAAATTCTGTGAGATTCTTATCTCCAATTAACAATCACACAACTGGAAGTGCAGCTGTGGCTCAAAGTGGTAGACTGCTAGCCTTGAGCCAAAAAGCTCAGGAACAATGCCCAGATTCTGAGTCCAAAAACCAAGCACTTACAAAGAGAAAGAGAGAGACAAAGGCTGCCCCTTGGCTTGAATAGCAGAGTACTGCTTAGCAAGCAGAAGGCCCTGACTTCAAACCCCAATACCAATAAAAATAAATAAACATTTCTCCCTGTACCTATCCTCAGCCCTCCATTCTCAATATAGTTATCACGCAATATATAGAAAATCTGCACTTGCTGTTTACATTTGTATGCAATCACAGTTGAATCACTTATACTGAAATTACATTTCCTTTCTCATTTTTTTATTTTTTAAAAGAAACTTTCCATTTTTTCATTTTTGTACAATTAATATATTTGAATAAAAAAGAAACTCTAGAGGCAAGTATTATGAGACTTTGAGTTCAAACTCCAGTACAGTCAAAAATATAAATAAAAAAGGAGATAATAAATGAAAAACTAAAGTATCTCATGAAATATCTCATAGAAAGCAAACTTAAATGTCTCAAAAACATCTTATCTGCTTCTTCTCATTTAATCTGCATTACAATACTTACCAGATAAAACCTCACCAACCATCTAAATCATTATACACTTTCAAATGGTAAACATACTATTGGAACTAACTCTCTCCTTAATGCTGGGTTTCAATGTGTTCTTAGGTGAATTGTCATCTCATGCATTTATTTTTTAACTGATGTTTCTTCAGGTGTTAACAATTGCCATACATTCATATGCACAGATTTTTATATGTATTCCTGGACTTAAACTCAAATCGCCATTGTTATTTCTATTCTATTTTCCACTTAGGGAAGCATGATTCTTAAGTTCTTTTTTTTTTGCCAGTCCTGGGCTTGGGCTCAGGGCCTGAGCACTGTCCTTGGACTTTCTCAAGGCTAGAGCTCTACCACTTGAGCCTCAGCACCACTTCCAGCTTTTTTCTATGTATGTGGTACCGAGGAATCGAACCCGGGTCCTCGTGCATGCTAGGCAAGCAGTCTACCACTAGGCCAAACTCTCGGCCCCAATTCTTAAGTTCTTATTAGAAGTCTTTGTCCTAGAGTTTTGAAGCTCTAATTTGAGCTAACTTTTCCCCAGGCTTTTTGCACACCTACTGCTTTGGAAATTTTCTTTTTTATTTCTTAATATGTTTTTTTGTTGTAATTAATAGAAGGGTTACATTATATTCACCAGATCGAAGGTACATTACTTCACAAATATTGATACCCTTTCTCATGTCATGGTCCCCATTTCCCTCCCACCCCTTTCCCCCCACCCCGGAAATTTTCTTTATCAGCATTCTGAATCGAATCCCCTGTTCTCTCAATTTTCTTGTTCTTGATTTATTCCCTTCTCTCTTTTTTTTGGTGGGTCATGGGGCCTGAACTCTGCCTGAGCGCTGTCCCTGAGCTCTTCAGCTCAAGGCTACCCACCCTACCGTTGAGCCCTACTTGTCGTTTTCTAGAGGTTAATTGGAGATAAGAGTCTCAGGTCCTTTTGTTCCCCCAGCTGGCTTTGAACCTTGATCCTCAGATCACACACACACACACACACGAAACGGGAAGGAGGAACAAAGGGTCAATATGTTGAAAGTTCTTTTTATGCATGTATGAAAATAGAACAAATCGCTGGGTGCAGTGGCTCACGCCTGTAATCCTAGGTACACGGGAAGCTGAGATCTGAGGGTGGTGTGCAAAGCCAGCCCGGGCACTAAAGTCCGTGAGACTCTTGTCTCCAATTATAGAAAACTGGAAGTGTCACTGAGGCTCAAAGCTATAGGGCAGTAGCCGTGAGCTCAAGAGCTCAGGGACAATACCCAGGCACAGAGGTCAAGCCCCACGACAGACCAAAAAAAAAAAAAAAAACAGAAAAAGAAAAGAAAAGAAAGAGAAAGAAAGAAAGAAGGAAGGAAAGAAGAAAGAAAGAAAGAAAGAAAGAAAGAAAGAAAGAAAGAAAGAAAGAAAGAGAAAGAAAGAGAAAGAAAGGAAGGAAGGAAGGAAAGAAGAAAAAATTTAATCTGTTGGAATTGTTTTCGAAAAGGGAGAGTGAAAGAAGGGCTGAGATCGATTGGAACGCATTGTGTACATGACTGACAATGTCAAAATAAACTCATCCTCTCTTACAACTGATGTATGCTAAGAAAAAAGAAAACAATGAAACATCCTCAGATTTTTTTAAGAGGGAGGGAAGTTAAGGAGGAGAGTTGGAGGAAATGTTGACATGAAACTCCCTTGTACAACTAAGTGTATGCTGATTCAAATATTTTTTAAACTTGAACCTGTAATCCTAGTTGAGATATAGGTGATTACAGTTAAAAGTTACTCCGTGCATAAAAATTAGAGACTCCATCTGAAAAATGACCAGAAAAAACTCTTATAGAACACCAGCTGAGCGTTAGAGAGCCTAGAATCAAACCCAAGTATGAAAAAAAATAAAAGATTGAGAAATATAACAAGTGAAACTGATCTGAAAGTAGATCACAAAGAAGGAATATGAATTCAATTAAAAATAATTTTATAGGTATGTGCCACTACAATGACCTTAGTTTTTGTCAATTTTAATATATTTTCAGTGACACATAATAACTATACGGAATTAAGGAATACAATGTGACATTATCATCCATGTATACAAGCAATATATAATGATCAGATCAGGATAGTTAGCATATTATTACCTTGAACATCTATCATGTCTTTGTGTTGGCAACATCTAAAAACCTTTTCTGCTAGCTATTTGGAAATATTCAACTAATTGTTATACACTATAAGTTTGAATTTCCTATCTTCCTATAAGCATATGGAATTTCCAGGGGCATTTTAATTATTTTGTTTACAAAACATTGACTACCTGAAACATTTTGGCCTAGTATATGAAGCTATTATACCTTATAGATGACATATATTATTAAAATAAATGTTCCAAAAAACTGTGTAAAGGGAGACTGATGGAAAGGGTGACATTGATAAGACATCTTGTATTCACATAGTGACATATTCAACTGAAACCCCTTTGCACAACTATTTAACAATAATGAAAAATCAATAAAGGTGAATTTTTAAAAATTAAAAGGCAATAATGATGTACATGGATTTTTCTTTTGACCAAAACAATGATTTGCAACTCTCTGGCTTGCTGTGCTTAAAAAAAATCTTTCAGGGGCTGGGCATGTGGCCTACGGCTAGAGTGCTTTCCAGCATACACAAAGCCTGGGTTTTAATTCCTCTGTATCACATGCACAGAAAAAGTCAGAAGTCATGATGTGGCTCAAGTAATAGAGTGCTAGCTTTGAGAAAGCACAAGGACAGTGCCCAGGCCCTGGTTTAAAGACCCTGGACTGGCAAAAATGCTTCTTACAAACATCCATCTATGCTCCTGATTTTCTGCTTGGTTTGGTTTTGTTTTTGTCAGCCAGGAGACTTAAATTCAGGGCATGAGCACTGTCCCTGAGCTCTTTTGCTCAAGGCTAGTACACTACCACTTTGAGCCACAGTTCCATTTCTGGTTTTCTGGTAGTTAACTGGAGATAAGAGTCTCACGAGCTTTCCTGCCAAGTCTGGCTTTGAACCATGTTTCTTAGATCTCAGCCTCCTGAGTATTTAGTATTACAACATGAGCCACCAGCGGCTAGCTATGTCCCTGTTTTGCACCTGCGAAAAATGAAAGTGGAGTAAGGAAAGCAGTCTCATAATCCTTATTTCAAGACAAATGTTTCTGTAAATAGCCTCAGATGTAGTTGCCACACAGTTGAAACTTAATGCTTATCAGCAATAACTGTTCATCAATGCAGAAGCAATCGCCTACTTGCAAGAATGGGCTATGTATGTATTGTTCCCTTGTGGGAATATCAAAAGCCATTCAAACAGACAACACTAGACAAATAGATCTCTATGCAAAGTTATGTGTCTCAAAGGAGTATCTACGTAGAGTACTATAGAATTATTATATTTACATAGGCTTTAACTTGTCATTTCCCCCTCCCAATAGCCACTTCATGTATAGTTTGATAGCATTCTCTTTCTTGGATTTTTAACTATATTTTTTCCAGCCTGTAACGTTTGTTCATCTCAATGGTGTGTAGAAATGGCCGTGATGTGCTCTGTCTCTGCCATATACTGGCTTTGGTTTATTATTCAGAAAATAAGAATGTGAAATAAATATAGAAATCAGAATTCAATTCTAAACAAAACCATAGCATTTTCTTCTAAATAAATTCTGTCCTATCCTTTTTTATGCACTGCTTAGAAAACCTGAAGGTTTACCTACAGCTATAAGCTAATATTTTTAGAAAGACTTAAGGTCTAAGGGAACATCTTCCACCTATGAAAAGTGCCATTTTGGTGCCAGTGGTTCATAAGTTGAATCCTAGCTTCTCAGGAGGTAAGATATGAAGATTATGGTTCAAAGCCAGCCCTGGCAGAAAAGTCTAGTGAGACACTTAGATCCAATTAACTACCAGAAATTACGAAGTGGAGTTGTAGCTCCAAGGGATAGAGCAGTATCCTTGAGCAAAAAAGCTCAGGGATAGAGACCAGGCAGAGTGTTCAAGCCCCACAACAGAAGAAGAAGAAGAAGAAGAAGAAGAAGAAGAAGAAGAAGAAGAAGAAGGAGGAGGAGGAGGAGGAGGAGGAGGAGGAGGAGGAGGAGGAGGAGGAGGAGGAGGAGGAGGAGAAAAATTTCCACAGTGTTCAGTTTAAACCCATAAAGAATTCCTGTCAATCCTCTACTATTTAATGGGTCACTGAGGTGGGTCTGGATCTTATTTGGTGCACTTAGCTAGCGTGTTACATACTGTTGCAAGTTATATTGCATTTGTTTAGAGAGAGATATTAGATTTGCAAATTAAAATTCCAGGTGAGAAAGTGCTGTGTTGTCTTCTACCAAGAAATACATACTAAGGGCCTTTTTCTCTCCACAGTGATTTCAAGTTTTTAACATTGTTGGCAAAAAATTTAATTACATACATTAAAAAAGCATTGTTTATTATAACACTAACATGGAAAGGCCAATTTCCCAAAATGTTTGTGAAGGGATTTGTAATTTTATAAATAGTTCAGCTCTGTAATACCCTATCAAATTTAGCTCTCTACATGTAATTAAAAGTGATCCTTTAAATTCTCCCAGAGATAAAATACTACTAGCCCTGAAAATGATACCCTTGCTACTTAGCTCTCAAGTGAAGGGAAGAGATTTTTTTTGTTTGCTTGATATGTTTACTCAGCTCCTACTAATGCCAGCAGACAATCCCTAAGGACAAGAAAATCAATTTATGTCCACCAGGAGAAACACCAACTCAATAAGTTTAATTCTGCAAAGAGATGTGAAATTCCTCCTGACACTACAGGAATAGCACATAAACAAATGGGCCTAGTGTGGGATGTACACGTGAGGAAAATTGAGAAATGTTGTTCGAAATAGGCAAACACTCTGTAAAAAGATAAATATGTTGTGGGGATATAATCTGCAGGATAGGTAGTGGTGAACATTTTATTTACTCTGATGTGGTCATCATTACACATCAAGTCTGGCACATTAGTTAACACGTATGATCAATCCTAGTTACCTGGAAGGTTGGGATTGGGAGGTTTGCAGTTTGAGGTTAGCCCAATCAAAATGTCAGTAAGAGGTACCACCACCCCCACCAACAACAACAAAAGAATTAAAACAAAAATCCTACTGGAAATGTCAACACAGGTTTATTTGTCAACCCAGTTACGCTGGAGGGTTGTGCTTCTAGGCAATCCAGGCAGAAAGTTCTCAAAACTAAATAGAATGGAGAGTAGTATAAAACTTTCCAAAGAAAGTATCAAGTGAAACAGGTATATAAATAGGCATTCACTGGAATAAAACGGAGAGGAAGGTATATATTTAACTAAACAAAAAGATTCGGCAGCAGCAATAGGAGAAGTGTCAGAAAAAGTGAAATTTGTGGCGATTCTGCTTATATATCAGTTTTCTTCAAATCAAATATTTTAAGATTTTTGTGCAGACACACGCAGGCAAGTTAGATCGTATTGAAAGTAGAAACTAAAAGCTATATATATATATATATATACACACACACACACACACACACACACACAAAATTTGATAACATTAAGAAGCCTTCATTTATAAAGTGTCATCCTTATTTTATAATTAGTATATTAAACCTAAGGAGAAATCAAGATGGGAAAGTGATGACAGAGATGACAGGGAAGGAGGGAAAGCAAGATGAGGGGCAGAGGTGGGGGGAGGGAAGTGGGGACCAAAACATGAGAAAGGGTATCAATGTATGTGAAGTAATGCACCCTCTATCTGGTGAATATAATGTAACCCTTCTATTAATTACAATAAAATATATGAAAAAAGAAAGTGATAACAGATTAACCAGACCTCCCTTTCATCGAATAGAGGAACAGGGCCTATAACACAGAGCTCCACTTCAAGAGACCACACCAAACAAACTAGATATAATCAGAGTTTGGTCCCAAAAAACAAGATTCTAATTTAAGAATCTACAAAAGGAGAAACAGAGGAATTGAAGCAGGCACCCAGCATGGATGTACTGCATGTGCTTATACTTACAGTAGTCTGATGTTTGATAATGGAGCCAAAGATATATGGTGGAAGAATTATTGCCTTTTCAATAATTAGTTTTGAGAAAACTGAACATTCATATGTAGAAAAATAAAAATGGATTCCTGTTTGTTGCCATGCACTAAGAACTCAACCTGAGTGAAAGACCTCAAAGTCAGACCTGAAACTCTGAAACTTCTATCACAAGAGAGTAGGAGAAACACGAACTTATAGGCACAGCCAGAAACTTTTTTTGCCAGTCCTGGGCTTGAGCACAGGGCCTGAGCACTGGCCTTGGACTTTCTCAAGGCTAGAGCTCTACCACTTAAGCCTCAGCACCACTTCTGGCTTTTTTCTATGTATGTGGTACCGAAGAATCGAACCTGGGTCTTCGTGCATGCTAGGCAAGCACTATACCACTAGGCCAAACTCCTGGCCCCTAAAGCCAGAAACTTCTTAAGAGTCCCAGGAGCACAACCAAAAGGAGATACTTTTCAAAGAGAAATACACCAAAGGAAAAGTTTTTGCATATCAAAGATATAGTTACTAAACTAGAAAGATAACTAACAGATAGGGAGAAGATCATTACCAGTCATATATCTGACAAATTCTAACATCCAAAATACACATGGAGCTCAAAAAATAACCCCTCCCAAAGCTAATAAATCAATCACCAAAGGGGTAAAGGACCTGAAGAGAGACTTCTCTGAAGAGGACGTAAAAGGATGGCAAAGAAACACAGGAAGAAATGCTCATCATCCCTGACCATAAAAGAAATACAAATCAAAGCATCTTTGAAATTCCATCTCACCAATGTTAAACTGACTAACACCATGAATTCGAACTAAAACAAATGCTCACACGTATGTGGAGGAAAAGGAACTCTATTGCACTGTTTTGGGGAATATAAACTAGTACAGCCACTCTGAATAGCAGTCTGGAGTTCCTCAGAAAAGTAAACATAGACCTTCCCTATGACCAAGCCATACCACTACTGGGCACCTACCCTGAACATCATGACCTAGGATTCCACACTTGCACATCCATTTTTATTGCTGTACTCTTCACAATAGCCATGATAGGGAAAAGTTCCAGATGTCCTATAATAGATGAGTGGATCCAAAAAATATGGAACCCGTACACAATGGATTTTTACACAGCCATTAGAAAAATTAATATTATGTCATTTGCAGGGAAATGGATGGACCTAGAACAAACCATGTTAAATGAGGTTCGCCAAGCTCAGACACAAATAGCATATGTTTTCTCTCATTTGCAGAAATTAGATCTTATATACATGGAAACCTGATAAATCATCCAGGGCCCCATATATTCACACACAGTAAGACCAAAGGAGGATACTCCAGTTTTTTTGTGGAAGGAGGGGAGGCTTGAACTCAGCTCTAGGTGCTGTCCCTGAACTTCTTTTGCTCAATTCTAATGCTCTGCCACTTGAGCCACACCAATTCCAGAATTTTTTCTAGCTTATTGGACATGAGATTCTCACAGACTTTCCTGAACTTGCTGGCATCAAATTGTGATTCTGAGATTTCATTCTCCTGAGTAGCTAGGATTGCAGATGTCAGCAAGCATTGGGTGTTTGAGTTAAAAGTTTTTTTAAAAAATCATGAAAACTCTCCTGCATAATCACAATACCTTACAACACCAAAACAAACAGTAATTTTTTGGTAATATCCTAGATCTAGTCCATAAATGAATGTTCTTAATTTGCTTTGCTGTTCAAATAGCTCTGTGTCATAGCATACATAGCTGAGATTCAACTGGAAGTTTACAATGTGTTTTTGTAATAAATGGGAAAACGTGTCTACCTATACCCCCTGTATGATTCTGAAAACTGAACTAGAATGAAAAATAATCTTCAGCAATTCATAAAGTATGAAACTAGCAAAACTCGTCTACATATTTTACCATAAATTTCATCACAAAATCAGAAGTTTAAGTTAGTCCATAAAGTTAAAACATTTCCCATATGTAATATCTTATTTATTTTATTTTATTTTTGCCAGTCCTGGGCTTGAGCTCACATCCTGAGCACTGTCCTTGGACTTTCTCAAGGTTAGAGCTCTGCCACTTGAGACTCAGCACCACTACTAGCTTTTTTCTGTGTATGTGGTCCTGAGGAATTGAATCCAGATCTTCCTGCATGCTAGGCAAGCACACAACCACTAAGCTAACCTCCCGGCCCTATGTAATATTTTAATGTAGACTTTTAAAAGAAAAGCCATAGCTGGACAATGTTGGTCCACACCTGTAAACCTAGCTATGCAGGAGGCTGAGATGTGAGCATTGTGGATCAAACCCCACCAGGACAGAAAACTCCATAAGAGACTTATCTACAAATAAGTACCAGAAAACCAGAAGTGGTGCTGTGGCTCAAAGTGGTAGAGTGCTAGCCTTGAGTCAAAAAGAGCTCAGGGGTAGTGCCCAAACACTAAGTTCAAGCCCTACGACAGGCGGGGGGAAAAATAAGACAGAAACCATAAACAAAAGAGGAGGATACGGTTGTCACATAAAAAGAACTACTAAGCTTGCCTAGCATGCATGAAGACCCGGGTTCAATTCCTCGGTACCACATACATAGAAAAAAGCCAGAAGTGGTGCTGAGGCTCAAGTGGTAGAGCTCTAGCCTTGAGAAAGTCCAAGGTCAGTGCTCAGGCCCTGAGCTCAAGCCCAGGACTGGCAAAAAAAAAGAACTACTAAGTCAGATTTGTTGAAGAAGACACTGATTTTAAATTCACATGGGTATGGTACTTTACTACCCACAACATGTAAACCAGCATGATAAAAAACATATGCTACAGGTTCATCATCATGCTTCCAGTTCCGTTAGAAACAATGGATTTATCTAATATCTAAATTGAAACAGAGGAAGTCAATAAGAGAGGAGAATAACAAAAAGACTTTGCTATAAGTTGTTCTCCTTGCTATTGTTTTTGAAAGTTAAAAAAAATGGGTGTGTAAGTTAAAACTGCTTTTAGCACTTCCTCGACAGAGCACCTTACATTTTGCTGAACTTGGCAGCATTAGAGGGGTCATATTTTCACACGGATGCACTCTTCCTGAACAGAATGTAGTTGACAGAAACAAGTTTTTCTTTCATGCCAGGCATTTGTGTGTCTGCTTTCCATAACAAACAGTAAGACAAAGCCTGCCATTCTGGATTGCCTCCCAATATTTCTAATTTAGCTATGAAAACAAAAGTTTGATTTCGTTTTTTGGACGTGTGCCCTTTAAAAATTAACTCTTCAAGAGAACATAGCTATTTTCTCACAAATCATAATATTCTATGGTTTTAGCTTTAATTATATTTCCTTGGATAGCTAAAAATCTTTCCCTCCTTACTTGAGTTAAAAAGAGAGGCATTTTCCTAAGCAGTCCTTAACTAATCTTAGATAACTTTTTCATTTTATTGTAGTTCTTACTTGCACTGTTTTATGTTTTGTGTATTGTATAGACACTATAATCAGGTTAGAATTCATTTTGCCATTCAGTTTTTGACAGTAGAAGGTTTTCCCATGGTCTTGTCTGTTAGAATCTTTCAACAATTTAGTTGTCAGGCACCAGTGGCTCATGCCTATTGTCCTACCCACTCAGAAACCTGAGATCTGAGGATCACAGTTTGAAGCCAGTGTAGGCAGGAAAGCTCGTGAGGATGTTATCTCCAATATACCGTGTAAAAAGTGGAAGTGGCGAGGTGGCTCAAACGGTAAAGTGCTACCGTTAAGCACAAGAGCCTCAGGGATATGAAACAGGCTGAGCTCAAGCCCCACAACTGACAGGGTGTGGTGGGGGGGAGGGAGAGAGACAGACAGACAGACAGACAGACAGACAGACACAGAAACAGAGACAGACACAGACACAGAGACAGAAAAAGAATCAGGGAGACAGAGAGAGAGAGACAGAGACACAAAGAGAAGAAACCGAGAGAGACAGAGTGATTTCAGTTGTTGCCAGGTGCTGAAAACTAATGCCAGCAATCCTAGCCATTAAAGAGGCTGAGGATCATGGTTCAAAATTAGCTCAGGCTGGAAAGCCTATGACACTCCTATCTTCAGTTAATCATCAAAAAGCTGGCTTTGAACTGGTATCCTCAGATTTCATCCTCCTGAGTAGCTGTGATTACAGGTGTGAGCCACTGGCACCAGACTTGAAAAAAAATTTGATTAATAAAAAATAACAGAATAAAAGTGATGAAATATATTTCAGGAGAAAATAGCTGTCCACTTCTGGCTTTTTGGTGCTTAATTGCAGATAAGTCTCATGTACTTTTCTGCCTGGGCTGGCTTTGAACCTCAATCCTCACATCTCAACCTCCTGAGAAGCTGGGATTACCAGTGTGAGCCACTGACACCCAGTGCTGCTTTATATTATTTTGAACACTAAAAAATGTACACTTATAAAGTAATAAGGATTACAATATCCCATGTGATTAATATAGAGCAAAATTTAAAAAGGAAAGTATAGGAATAAAAAATAAATGTAATATGTGGGACATACGCTCGACAACAAACCAGTCACTTAGACTTAAAGATAATCATGATTATGATGGCAATAATGATATTTATTTAATTGGAGATAAGAGTCTCATGGACTAGGACTGGTGTCTGGGCTAGCTTTGAACCATGATACTCAGATCTCATCCAATTAACTACCAGAAAACTGGAAGTGGCATTGTGACTCAATGATGTAGAACATTACCCTTGAGCTGAAGAGCTCAGGGACAGTGCCCAGGCCCAGATTTCAAGCCCCATGACCAACTCTTCAAGTCTTTAGCACACCTTTTAATGGGATGGTTGTTTCTTTGAGGATTTGTTTTTGAGAGATTCAATGTTTTGAGCTGTAGGAATATTTTAGATATTTTGTCTGTTGTATGGCTAGTGAAGAACCTCTCCCACTCTGTGGGCTTTCTATTTGACTTGCTAGCTATGTCCTTTGCCACACAGAAGCTTCGCTGTTTCATGCAGTCCCATTTGTCCAAACTTTCTTTGATTTGTTGTGTTTCTGGGTCTTTATTAAGAAAGTTTCAACTTGTGCCAAGGAGCCCTAATGTGTCTCCTAGTCCTTCTTGTAAAGTTTTAAGGGTATCTGCTTTTACGTCAAGGTCTTTGATCCATTTGGGATTAATTTTGGTGCAGGGTGACATATAAGGATCCAAATTATTTTCTACCAGGTGCTTAAGCAGTTCTGCCAGCACCATTTGTTGGAGAGGCTGTCTTTCTTCTATCCTATTTTTACAGCACCCTTGTCAAAGGTGGTTATAGGTTTTTGGGTTAATTTCTGGGTCTGTTCCATTGTTCCTTAGGCATGTTCTTGTGCCAGTACCAAGTTGTTTTTATTACTATAGCTCTTTAATAGAGTCTGAAGTTTGGTATTGACATTCCTCCAACGCTATTCATTCTGCTAAGGATTGTTTTTGCTATATGGGGTTATTTATTATTCCATATGAATTTTTGAATTTCTTTCTCCATTTTCTTACATAATGACATTGGGATATTGATGGGTATTGCATTGAATTTGTAGATAGCCCTTGGTAGGATTGCCATTTTCATGATGTTAATTCTCCCAATCCAGGAGCATGGAAAGTTTTTCCACTTCCTCAGTTCTGCTTTAGGTTCCTTAACAGAAAACTAATCTTTAACCAAAAAAAGACAGAAAGAATGAAAGAACAAGAGAAAGAGAGAGAGAAAGAAATCAAGGAAGGAAGGAAGGAAGAAAAAGAAAGAAAGAAATGAAGTAATTGGAATTACAAGTGTGAGCCACCAGACTTAGCACCATCGTACGGTTGTTAGAGCACAGTCCTGATAACTGTTCCTCAGCTGAACTTCAACTCCTGATCCTCCTGCCTCTATCCCCTCAATAGCTGGGATTAAAGACATGTTTCTCCACACCCTGCAAGGACTATTGACTTTTGGTTCTCTAGTTAGTTGAGCATCTGAGACATCAGATGAACTTACTAAAATAGAGATTCCTCTGTGAATTCTTGCCCAGCCTGATTTGGTGGGTCCAGCACAGGATCTGCGAATTTGCTAGTCCTGGGGCTTGAATTCAGGGCCTGAACATTGTCCTTGAGCTTTCTCATGGCTAGTGCTTTACCACTTGAGCCTCGGTACCAGTTCCAACTTTTCTGTGAATCAAACTCAGGGCTTCGTGCATGCTAGGCAAGTACTCTACCACTAGGCCACACTCCAGGCCTCCAGGAAATATTAAAGTTCCTAGATAATGTAGACGTTACTGTCTTCCCATGCTGACATGGAAAAGTGCTAGATTATGGTAACAAAAGGAATTATAAACTTCTTTTCAGAAGAAATAGAGCTTCTAGTGAAATGTCAGGTGTGGTCAGCTTTGCTTTGGGAGGGGATAGGATACTAAATCTGTCTTTGAAGATCTCCATATGTAAAGCTTGCTGAGGCACAGTAAACAGAGGCTGAAATCTGAATAGTGCTATACTAGAGTCCACACATACCAGCCCCTAAGAGGTAATGACCACATATCTTCCAAGTTCCACAATCAATTTTGTTAGGGTGGTAGATTGAAACAGGTCTTGAGAAGATTGCCTCACATAAACTTATGATCATGTATGGGCAGAGAAATGTTAAGATAGCTTGTAGCTCTGAACAAGCCCATGAGTGCATTCTTATGAGCAACCAGAGGCACAAAACACAGCTAAACCATAATTAAATGCTTTACCCACAGAAATTGAGATAAACATTTGTTGCTTTAAGTTAATACATTTTGAAATACTTTGTTTTTCAATAGTAGATAACTAGTCTAGATTATTAAATTCTTTTGTGTTGGTGGTGGTGTTGGTGGTCATGGGGCTTGAATTCAGGGCATAGGCATTGTCCCTGAGTTCTTTTGCTCAGGGTTAGCACTCTAACACTTTAAGCCTCAGCACCACTTCCAAGTATCCCATAGTTAATCAGAGATAAGAATCTCAAGGACATTCCTGCCCAGGGGGCTTTGAGCCATAATCCTCTGATCTCAGCTTCCTGAGTAGCTAGACTACAGGTGTGAGCCACCTGGGTCTGGCATTAGATTATTAGATGGCTATTTTTTTTTTGCCAGTCCTGCCTTGAACTCAGGGCCTAAGCACTGTCCTTGGGCTTTCTCTACCACTTGAGCTGCAGAACCACTTCTAACTTTTTCTGTATGTGTAACTGAAGAATCAAACCCAGGTTTTCAAGCATGCTAAACAAGCTCTACTCTACCACTAGGCCAAGCTCCTAGCCCCTGTTATTATTTTTAATTGAAATTTTTATGATTTTAAAAACTTACGTTGTTGTAAAGGTGATGTACAGAGGGGTTACAGTTATAGAAGCAGTCAGTACATTCATTGATGAACCTCTTTATCCCTTCTCTCGTTTTTCTCCAATTCCCCCCCCATTCCTCCCCTTTGTAGAGTTCATTTGTTACTTGCCTTGTGAGTATCACTGTTGCATTGGTTCACCCTTTGTCCTTTGTTTTGCTGTTCCCGTCCCCAAATCATATAAACATATACACAAGACATAGGATACCAAGCTTTTCTTTCTGAATATGACATTACCTATTTGGTCATTTACTTTTGTTAAACATTGCTTCATGTATTTGAAGTTGTCTCGTGGGCACACACATTTATGAAGGTCACATCTTCCAGCTCAACTCATGTTTTAACACCACGAAATGTTCTCCTTTCTCTTGTAATGTATTTCATCTTGAAATCCACTTTATCTAACCAATATAGCGTAATGTTTTTTAAAATGTATCTTTTTTTTCTTACCCGACAGTTACACAGTCAGGTAAAGAATTCTTTCTTTTTGGATAATATCACCCCTTCCCTGGTTCTGTCCCATTTTTTCCTACCCATCACCACCCACAAGTTGTATTATTCATCTTCACATAGTGTCCAGTGAGAACCACTGATGCATTTTTTCACAATTTGTTTTAAGTTAATGTATTTCATTATTATAATAGAGGTGATTTACAGAGGTATTACAATACAGGAGTCAAGTAATGAGTACATTTCCTTCCATACACTGTCATCTGATTCCTCATTCTCCACCCATGAGTTATATAGCTCACTTTCATCAGTGCCCAGTGAGTTCTGTTGTACTTTTTCACGCTTTTCCCTTGAGTTTTGTACCTTCTCCCACCCTCCCAAAGATATACATTTGTATACACTCAAATGTATCTTTTATATGAATTTATATTCAACTTACCTCTTCATATTTTCTTTAGAATTTACAAGAACAATATTGCAACTTTCAATACAATCCTGCAAATGACCTCCAAACTAGGTTTACATTTCTTTTCTGAAAAACATTTGTGATATCTCCCTCTTTCATAACACATTTTCTAGATGAAGTATTTTGATGAGTTTTCTTTTTTCTTTTCTTTTTCTTTCTTTCTTTCCGTGTGTGTGTGTGTGTGTGTGTGTGTGTGTGTGTGTGTGTGTGTGTGTGATCACTGGGGCTTGAACTCACTTGGCTATTTTTGCTCAAGGCTGCCATTCTGCTACTTGAGCCATACTTCTAATTGCAGCGTTTTTCTAGTTAATTGGAGGTAAGAATCTCACACACTTTGCAGCTCAGGCTGGTTGGCCTAAGATTTCAGAATGACAAATTGAAGCCAGCCAGTGTAAGAAAATCTGAGACTCTTATCTTCCAATTAACCCATCAAACAACAACAACAAACTTGAAGTGTTGCTGTGGCTCAAGTGGTAGAGTGTTACCCTTGAGCAAAATTCTTAGGAACAGTACTTGGGTTGTTTGTTCAAATCCCAGGATTGAGACTAAACACACAAATAAATAATATCTTTCCAGGTGGCAGTCATTTTCACCTGTAAACTTAGCTACTAAGGAGGCAGAGATGTGAACATTGTGGTTCTCAGCCATCCCAGTCAGGAAAGTCCTTGTGATTCTGCTCCAATTAATAAAAGCTCAAGGACAGCATCCAAGCCCTATGACTGGCTCCAAAAAGCTATCTCAAAATATTAGTACATAGTATTATTCATAATATCCCAAAGATAGAAACATCCCAAATGTTCACCAACTCATTAGTTCATAAACAAACTGTGATCTATCAGTAAATGGAATACTTTCCAGTCATAAATACTGATACATCCTGAAGCATAGGTAAACTTGGAAAACACTGCTTTGTGAAAGAAGCTGAGAGCAAACACTACATATTGTATGATTCTCCTCATATGAAATAAATGTCCAGAATGGGAAAATTTATATAAAGGAAAGCAATACAGTAATTGTTGTCAGGACTGTGGTCACTCACAAGAGAAAAGTGATGACAGTTAAATGTTAGGAGGTTTAGTTCAGGAGTGATAAGAATATCTTGAGGGACAGGAGTTTGGCCTAGTGGTAGAGTGCTTGCCTAGCATGCACGAAGACCCGGGTTCGATTCCTCGGTACCATATACATAGAAAAAAAGCCAGAAATGTTGCTGAGGTTCAAGTGGTAGAGCTCTAACCTTGAGAAAGTCCAAGGACAGTGCTCAGGCCCTGAGCTCAAGCCCATGACTGGCAAAAAAAATAAAATAAAAAGAATATCTTGAAAATGCATTCAGGGATGCACAATTGCAAATATATAAAAATGGAATTGTACACTTACGTTACATGGAGCAATAAAATGAGCTCTTCTTGATCCTAAATGTGAGATAATAGTTTGAAAGTCTTCCATTATTCCTAAACAAATGCTCCTTGTAATAATGCAAATGCAGTAGTGAAATAAACAAATATAGCTTTCATCAGCCCTAAACTCTTCGCTAGGTTTATTTTTTGTGTTTTGTTTGTTTCCTTGCTGTAAACTAAATCTTATTCCTCTAATTTTAAAAGTTAAATATACAGGTAATTTGTCAACTTAGAAGTCAGTATGGTTCCCTGGTGCCAGTGGTGCATATCTATCATCCTACCTACTCTGGAAGCTGAGATTTGAAGCTGACAGTCTGAAGCCAGCCAATGCAGTAAAAGTCTATGATACTCTTAGCTCTCATTAACCACCAAAAAGTCAAAGTGGAGCTGTGATTCAAGTGGTAAAATGCAAGCCTTGAACACCAAATGATGGGGATAGAGTCCATTCCCTAACGCCAAGCCCCAGGACTGGCACAAAGAAAGAAAAAGAAAGAAAGAGAAATCAGCATGGTTAACAATTTTATTGATCGGTAATAAGGGGATGAGAGATCCTGTCTCAGGGTCAAGTTGGATTTTGTACTTATGTTACCATCAAGTCCTAAGTATATTTGTTTTTTTTTTTCAATCTATTTTACTCCCCAGTATAATGACTGATTTCCTACTTTCCTTCCCTTCCTCTCTCCCTCCCTCTCTCCCTCCCTCCCTCCCTCCCTCCCTCCCTCCCTTCCTTCCTTCCCCCCTTCCCCCATTCCTTCCTTCCCCCCTTCCCCCCTTCTCCCTTTCCCCCCCTTCCTTCCTTCCTTCCTTCCTTCCTTCCTTCCTTCCTTCCTTCCTTCCTTCCTTCCTTCCTTCCTTCTTTCCTTCCTTGCCAGAGGGCTTGAACTCAGTGCCTGGATGCTGTCCCTAAGCTTCTTTTGCTCAAGGGTAGAACTGCAGGACTACACACTATCACTGGTGCCACAGCGCCACTACTGGCTTTTTATGGTAGTCGTATGGACGTTTCCTGCCTAGGCTGTCTTCAAGCCAGATCCCTCAGATCTAGGCTTCCTGAATAGCAATAATAACAATTGTGAGCCACTGGTGGCAGTGTCAATTTCTCAATTCTATGAATACATCTCCCAAATTCTTTCCCATTCCATTTTTACTACACTATCTAGCTTTGTGACTCTCTCTTCAGTTATTCCAGTAGCCTGTCAACTGATTTTTTTTCTGCTCCACATTTTGCCATGCTATATGCTTTAACCAGCCAAAATTCTTCAAATGATATGTTCATATCTTTCCCTGTGCAAATCTCTGAAAGCTTCCAGTTATGTGTAATATCTCAAATTCTTGTTCTCTCATTCCAGACCCTGATGATCTCATTGCCACAGACTTTGCAAAGCTCTTCTTTGTCTAAGTCTTTCCTCTGCTCCATAAAATAACTGCTCGACTCTTCTGTGTTGCTTAATCTCATCAATACACTTTGATGAGTTTAACAACCCACTCTCCCTCTTGTGTTAGAGTTCTTCTGTTCATTGGGATGTGCTGAAATTATGTTAAAATTTAGTTTACATTGTAATGAATGCCCATTAATCATATAAGAGGATATCGTTGTGATAATACTGTAGATGAATATGCTGTATTTTGGACAGGTTCACACCTCCCTTACATTCCTATACCTCCTACTTCCTACCCACTTTTCCAGACAGTGTTTGGTGGATTTTATTATGCTACCTTCAAATATATATATATATATATATATATATACACACACACACACACTTGCATTTATATTATGTATTTACTTCATTCCTTTTTTTACATCTCACTATCTCTTCCTCCAAACAGATTCTCCCCGACCATTTCTCCTTTTACATGTCTCCTTATTATCATGACCTTTAGCTTATATCTAGATTCCAAATGAGTAAAAATATGCAATATTCATTTTTTTGTTTATTTCTGTGCCAGTCACAGTGCTTGAACTCAGGACCCAGGTACTATCCATAAGGTTTTTTCCCCCTCAAAGTTAGTGATCTACCATTTGAATCACAGCTCCATTTCCCGCTATTGGTGATTAGAGATAGAGTTATGAAGTTTTTCCTGCACTGCCTCGTTTTAAGCCATGATCCTAATATCTTAGCCTTTTGAGTTCCTAGGATTAGAGGTATAAGCCACTATCGCCTGGCACAACATTTGTCTTTTACTTTTGCCAGTCCTGGGCTTGAGCTCAGGGCCTGAGCACTGTCCTTGGACTTTCTCAAGATTAGAGCTCTACCACTTGAGCCACAGAACCACTTCTGGCTATTTTCTATGTATGTGGTACCAAGGAACCGAACCCAGGTCTTTGTGCATGCTAGGCAAGCACTCTACCTCTGGGCCAAACTCCCGGCCCCAACATTTGTCTTTTGAACTGGCCTTTCCTTCTTCAACATGATGATCATTAGTTACATTTGTTACCTGGAAAATGATGTAATTTCATATTACTTCATGGCTGAGTAGTATCTCATATCATATTTTCTTCCGTTTTTTCCAGTCCTGGGTCTTGAAATCAGAGCCTGGGCACTGTCTTTGGGCTTTCTCAAGGATAAAGCTCTACCACCTCAGCCACAGCACCACTTCTGGCCTTTTCTATGTATGTGTTACCAAGGAATCGAACCTAGGGCTTCACGAATGCTAGCAAGCACTCCACCACTAGGCTATACTCCCAGCCCCAACCATATTTTCTTTATCTGTTCATTGTTTGTTGGGCACTTCACCTGACTGCATATTTATTTTATGTCTAGTATTATGAAACCATCTATATGTGTCAATTATTTCCGCCACTGCTCATCTCTCTTTAAAAAAATGGTCCAGGAGAGTAGAAAGAAATATGCCACAAGAGTTTTGAAAAAGATAAAACTAGAAGCCTAGAAAAGAAAGAACTATATAAAACAGAAGAAAAACATTAACAAAAATATATTAAGGACAGCCGGGAGTTTGGCCTAGTGGTAGAGTACTTGCCTACCATACATCAAAACCCAGGTTTGATTCCTTGGTACCACATACATAGAAAAAGCCAGAAGGGTGCTGTAGCTCAAGTGATAGAGGTCTAGCCTTGAGAAAAAGTCCAAGGACAGTGCTCAGGCCCCGAGATCAAGCCCCACGACTGGCAAAAAAGAAAAGATAAAAGCTGGAAGTGGTGCTGTGGCTCAAGTTGCAGACCACTAGCCTTGAGAAAAAAAGCCCAAGGAAAATGTTCAGGCCCTGAGTTCAAGTCCCAGGACTGGAAAAATATATATATATATAAACGAATGATTGTTGTCCTTAATGTACTATGTTGTCTCTCATCTCCTTTGCTGTCCTTTGGGTATCTCATATTGTTACAGTATCTCACTTTGTTATCTGATATATTGAATTTATTTGTATTTGGTTATTTGAAATTTGATAGTGAAGGGGGGAAAACCAAGATGGGTGGGGGGGTGGGGGAGAGGGTAATGGGTACCAAGACATGTGAAAGGGTATCAATGTATGTGAATTAATGCACCTTCTATCTGGCAAATATCATGTAACCCTTTTATTAATTACAATAAAAAATTTAAAAATATATATATTAAGGAAGAGAACAAATATCTTAATCTTGCAGCTATTACATATCTACTGTGCAAGTCTACATTTCTTTTCTTTCTCTGTAACTCTGATATTCATCTTCACTGTCGTCCATAGTTAACAACATTGCCTTATATAATGACTGTTGCTACCTACTTCACCCTCAGATAAAGATTAATTATTTCTTTAACCTTCTGCTATACTGTACTTTATATTTATGTCATTTGAAAAGAATTTACGAGAAAGATAATATGATGTGCATAAATAATTTCTAAATCAAGCCTCTTTTTCACATATAAATGTTGGCAAGTCATAAGCTCCCTGAAGCAAATTTCACTCTATGCTCCAGTCAACTATGATTGGAGATTGATAGGCATGTGATATTTAAAACAAGGCTGCTGTTTTTTGGTAGGGCTTCAGGAAGCATAGCCTCCATACAGAAATACTTCAATAGCCAGGTGCAGTGGCTCACGCCTGTAATCCTAGGAGGCTGACATCTGAGGGTGGAGGTTCAAAGACAACCAGGGCACAAAAGAACAAAAGAACAGCTCAACTCCAGTTAATCCCTAGAAAACAGGAAGTGGGGCTATGGCTGCAGGGGTAGGGCGGTAGCCTTGAGCTGAAGAGCTCAAGGACAGCGCCCAGGCCCCAGAGTTCAACCCCATGATCTACCAAAAAAAATAAATAAAAAAGAAAGAAATACTTGGATAATATTCAGAGATAATTCTTGTTTTTAGCAGGTAATGCAATCTAGTTCTCTTCAAATTCCTGTTTTTTCCCTTCCATAAAATGATTCTGGTTTTCTCACATTAAAACTTACCATAATCACTCCAAATATGAAGCAAAACACTCTATTCTTAATGGTTTAAGTGATGCATAGATTTAAGCAAATATTATCCTTGTAGACTACAGAGAATAAAAAATCTTTATCTTAGGTTATTCAGGCATTTTCTCATAAAGAGTAATTAAAACTCCTTTTAAATTGAAATAAAACCTGAATGCATTCTAGCAAAAATGAACTGAACTAATAAAACCAATAACATGAAAGGGTATATAAAAGTATGTCTTAAATTTTTTACTGTGAATATTCATGCAATAAATTCTGGTGTGTGCTTTTGTCAGCAAAACTGGGGGGAATAGTTCACCATTTAAGATTCAAATATCTCTTTAAGAATTTATCTTATTTGAAATGAAAAATAAAATATAATGAAGTATAAAACCTTCCCATGTGCTTGAATATTTTTCTTTGTACAACCACACAGAAAATTTACTTGGTTTAAACTTGGAGATAATAAAAGAGAAGAAAACTAATTTATTGAATGATATAATGCAAATGAATAGTGTTTATACTTAATCTCTTCAATGTGTATGCTTGAAAATATTTAGGCAATTATAATCAACTGGATGTTAGTTGGATAAAATATCGGGAAACTTTGCAATCAGGCCACTGAATATTCAGTTTAATTATGTCGGTGTGCACTTCTCTTTGCTTCTAATGCCAAGGATCTATTGGAAAAATGAATACCCATTTTGTGGTCTGTTATGCAGAAAATGTTTAATCCAGTGTTTGATTTACTCTGTTAAATCTTCCTTATTGAATGTGTTTATTCATCCATGCAGAATTGGGTATGCTGCTTTCTGTTACTATGACATTACAATTAAATAGCTAAGTGAAGAACAGAAAGACTTTCTGTAAAGGTTCATGAGAGTTCCACAAAATTATTCATAGTTTTTTTTGTTTGTTTTGATGTGAAAAATGCAAATGGGTTCCGATTATTTCCCTATCGAACAAGTTGACAAATATAATAGTTGGAGTAATCATTTTGTTATTAAAACTAGTAGTTAAATATATTTCTGATATAGTGGAAATGATTGCTGTGAGTACATTGATTGTCTTTTAAAGATGGAAATATACATGAACTCACAGAACTCTAGTTTGTAAACCTCAAATAGAAAATGGTATAGTATTTAAATACATTTGAAATGGAAAAGTTGAATATCACTCCCTCTGTAAAACTTTTGTTTTGTCAGCTGTGGGGCTTGAACTCTGGGCCTGGAAGTTGTCCCTGAGCTCTTCAGCTCAAGGCTACCGCCCTAGCCCTTGAGTCACAGGGCCACTTCTAGTTTTCTGATGGTTAATTGGAAATAATAGTCTCACAGACTTTATTGCCCAGGCTGGTTTGAACCATGATCCTCAGATCTCAGCTCCTGAGTAGCTAGGATTACAGGTGTGAGCCACCATGCCTGGACTCCGTCTGTAAAGCTTTTGAAGTGTTTTCATGATCACAAAAGTACACCTCCATGTAATTTGAAGTTATTCTCCATTCGACTAGACTTTCTCCATGTTTAGCTCTGTTTTATTGTCCCAAGTATCTGTTTCATGATTTTTTTTACTCCACAAGCTTCAAGACAGATTTTTTTGGGGGGAGGGCTGGTTATGGCTAGCTTGTTTCCTCTTTGAGTCATGGAGCCATTTCTGGTTTTCTGGTGGATAATTGTAAATAAGAATCTTACAGATTTTACTGCCTAGGCTAGCTTTTGAAGCACTATCCTCAGCTCTCAGCCTTCTGAGTAGCTAGGATTACAGACGTGAGCCAGTGCACCTGGCAAGTTTGATGGTTTATAACACTGGATTCTGTGGCAGTGGATACATTATGTGTGTGCATATATATATAGGTCTACATTTTGAAAAACATTATTTTCTTTTTCTCTAGTGATTTTTTCAATGTTTCTATGAAATCAAATCTATAGAGAGTCAATTTCCTTAATGTTTCTTCGCCTGAGACAGTTCTTTAACTGCCTTGATTTTTTATTAAAGAATTTATTAACATTGATTTTTACATCATATTTCAAATGTCATGTTTAACAAACAAGTATTCAAGAAGGGAATCTTTATATACAACCACTGGCACTTAGATTTTAGAACATAATTAAAATTACGCTGAGGGTTTGTATGTCATAGGTACATATTAATGTATAAAATAAAACATTATATCTATAGAGTATATAGCCCTGAGCTCAAGCCCAGGACTGTCAAAAAAAGTGTCATAACTTTTGTGCCTGGAGTAACTTTAAACCTCTGTCCTTCGATCTTAGCTTCTTGAGTAGCTAGGATTACAGGTGTGAACCACCAGCAGCACCTGGCTTCAGTGGGTGGTGATAGACTTTGAAAATACACATGAGAACTATGTTAGCTGCTTGGCAAAGACTCTAGAATTCTTTTATCAAATACAATACTTTTGCTACAAAGGATACTCACTTTAGTTATTTCCGCATTAGTTTATTGGGAGAATCACGTATGGATTTGTTTTATTTGGGCAGAAAATCAGATTCTAAGTTTCAACAAATAATTATTCAGCTTCTATTATAATTTTTTGTCCCAAACTGAGGCTTGGAAGTCAGTATCTGATGCTTTTGCTCATTGTCTGGTGCTCTACCAACTGAGCCATGCCTCTAACCCCCAAAATATGTTATGCTTTCGAACAAGGACTTGCAATTTAGCCCAGGGTGTCTTTGAATTAATGGTCCTCATGTTTCTGATTTCTGAATGCTGGGATTATAGACAGACAGCACTATACTTGGAAAAGCATCTATTATTCTTCTAAATGTTCTTTCCTCGTTGTGTAAAGCGATGCTAATTTTGCAAACATGTGTTTTAGAGTGTCTGTTTGGACTAACTAAAAGAAATATGGGCGCTGGGAAACTTGTGTTCTGGGGGGAATAGGGGGAGACCTTTGTGTGTGGAGTTTCCTTGGGGAAAGATACAAAGATGAAAAGGAGATGGAACATAGTTTGAAAACAAAGTTGTGCCAACCCATGCCTCAGAGGCCAAAGTGAGACCTTCTGGGGGAAAGAGCTTTGCAGGCTGGAATGAAAATCTCCTGTGTTGCCAGAAAAAGCCCCTTTCGGTCCTTCTGCTCCCCGCTTCCAACGTGTATCCTCACAGTTGTTGCTTCACCAGTGTCAGGGAGTACCCAAATCTTCCAAAATTCATCTCATTCAGACATGTATAAAGTATGTTTACTTGTAAGACTAAACAGAGCTGTTGTACTCAGCCAGGAGAACGAGTAGCAATTCTGCATTCCTTTAGACATACGAAATACAATGGGATAGTCTTTTACCTGAACTTTCCACCCGAGAACTACAATACCCACAATGCACTGCTTTCCTTTCCGTCTTCAATTCAGGGATTGCTTAAACGCCTACAGGCAATAGTCACATGACACGCTTCCTGTCAAGATGGCGGATAATCTCCCTTCGGAGTTTGATGTGATCGTAATAGGGACGGGTATGTGTGGTCCTGATATTCTTCAGACTACGAGTAGAAACTCTGTCTTGTTTCTACTTTCTCTGACAGTGACAATGGCGAGAAATGCCGGGGATAGAGCACGGGATGGAGGAGGGGAAGGAAGTAAGGTAGTCCGGAGTCAGCTCCGGACTTGGCAGCTCCAGGGAGGGGCTTGGACCCGCGGTGTTTTTAGCTGCCGGGTTCGATCTGGTCGATGCCGATTGCTGAGGTTGGTCGCTGCAGTGGTTCCTCTTGATTTCCTTAGATGGAACAGGGTCTGCAGTGTCTTGAGAACGATGGGTCACAGTTTTAATTAGTGGAGACGCCTTTGGCTTGAAAATGATTTTCTCCTGATGAATTTCAAGGTGATATTCTCCATTGTTTTTTTCTCCCCCGTCGGCATTTCATAGTCACCCTCCCTCCCCACATATTTATATGTTCTTAGAGTATAGTGCAGCTCAGATACAGCCTGATGTAATTTACAAGAAGATGCTCAGTTGTTACTTATGTGCATATTTAACGGAAAGGAAACAATTTCTTGTGTGTGTGTGTGTGTGCGTGTGTGTGTGTGTGTGTGTGTGTGTGTGTGTGTGTGTTGAGAAACCTAAGGAACTGTATTTTGTTGAGGTGATTACTATCCCTGCTTCATGACGCTGAAAGTATCTTGCTTTCTACTACTCATGCCTAATCATGCTGAGAATAAGCTCCTGAATTCTGGTTCAGCTGTGTGACCAATCGTTCTGTATTTATTCTCCATATTTTAGGTGGAGCCAGTTTTCCCTCCCCCTGCAATTTCTAAATGACAAACATCGAACACATGGCTGCAAACATTTAGCATCAGTTGAATTTTTTTCTTCATTAAGAGATGAATTTTGGGTAGAATGAAAGAGGACATTTTGTGTTGGCATCTCTTATCTGTGTAATGTGGTGGGTTATAGAAGTTCTGGTGGGTGACACCCTGTCCATTAGGTTAATGAAATCAGTTTACTGATTCCCAAACAGGAGGAACAGCCACATATTGAGGATTGGAGTTAAAAAAATGCTACCAGTTTTCAAATGCTTATTATTTTTTAAACAATGGAAGTTAACCAGAAGTGATCCTTACAAGATTGTTAGAATTGGTATTCTTTATATTTGTAGAAGTGGAAAAGGGGACTTGGAAATCTAGCCAAAGACCACATGGCTATTCCTTCCCAGAAAATAAATAAGTTCTGACCCATATCCATAGAATTAACGAGAAAAGTGGTTCTCAGCCTGTCTTGGTTATTCACTAGTTGTATTAATTGGAAAAGCCTGGCACTTAATCTATCACAGTTTCCTTTTTTTGCATATCAGAAGATAAATTAGGTATCCTATAAGTATTTTTGTCCAACCAGAAACTCATACTCTAGATAAACTTGGGAATTGTTTACGGAACACCAAAGGGCATGCTTACTCACAGCCGAAAAAATAACTGTATTGCTGTAGACAACGTAGTTGAAGCTACTGTCAACATATTTTGGCAAAAAGCTTAAAAGAGTTAATAGAAAATTACTTTTCTTCCATTTCCAGTTGACCCTAAAACTGCAAAAAACCCACATTGTCTTTATAGATGAAAAAGAATTGTACTTTAGTTTATATTCTAGTTACTTTTTTTTCTTACACAGGGACTTTCATTTTAAATTTGAATCTACATTTTTATTCTTACCTCACTTCACAATTTAATTGATAAGAATTCTTATTTTTAAATGCTGTTAATTATTGTTATAAATATTTTGATTTCTGGTACACTTCAAAATATTGGTTACATCTATCCATTTGTACTAGAGTATATTGTGGAACATACTATAATCCAGAAAATTGGGTCAGGTAGATTCTTGTAGTTGATAAAAAGGTTCATTTTAGATTTCTTCTTGTGAGAGTGATGTTACTTTATAAGGTATAAGAATAACTAATGTGATCTGGGGACTCAGGAGGCTGAGATCTGAGGATAGCAATTCAAAACTACCATGAGCAGAAAAGTCAGTGAGACCATTATCTTCAAGTAACCACCAGAAAACCGAAGTTGTTTTGAGTCTCATAGTGGGAGAACATTGGCTTGAGGGAGAGAGCTCAGGGACAGCACACAGGCCCAGAGTTCAACCTCCATAGCTGACAAAAATAAAGGAAAATGATAATTTATATGAAACACATTCTGGGTCTCCTCAAATATATAGCTCCAAATATGGTATGGAACCATATTTTTACAGATGACAAAAGTAGAAAAATTAGAGGAAATTATCATTTCACAAATTGATTGGATTATTTCTTTCTGAAATAGTTTGATGAAATTGCCTTCATATGATTTTGATTGCACTGAGGATATAGTTCAGTGGTAAAGTGCTTCCCTAGTATTAGTATAGTCTTGGGTTCTGTCTCTAGTACTGCAGAAAAAAAAATAATGTGTTTGCTTTATTGAGTGTACTACTAAAACTAAATAATAGGAAAAGCAGCAGTTTTCTAGTCTCAGTTCTTTTAAAAGGAAATTTAAGCTTGCTTCAAATTGGAAAGAGTTCAGAAATTGACTTTGAGATAAAACCTTCCTTATAGTCTATAGTGTGAGTTACTTCATGAAATGGAATATCTGAGGGTTTTTTTTTGTCCATCATGGGACCTTGAACTCAGGGCCTGGGCACTGTCCCTGAGCTCTTCAGCTCAAGACTAGCATTCTACCACTTGGAGCCACTGTGACACTTCCCGTTTTCTGGTGGTTATTTGGAGGTTAACAGTCTCACAGCTTTTCCTGCCAGGGCTGGCTTTGATCCTCAGATCTTAGTCTCATGAGTAACTAAGATTACATGCATCAGCTACTAGTACTCACCTAACTTATATTCTTTTTTATTCTGTGAGACAAGGTAAAAATATTCCATTACCATATTTTCAAAAGATTATGGAGGAAAATGGTGCATTTACTCTTTTTATAAGAGATTATGGACAGGGCTGGGAATATGGCCTAGTGGTAGAGTGCTTGCCTAGCATGCATGAAGAGCTCTAGCTTTGAGAAAGCCCAAGGACAGTGCTCAGGCCCTGAGTTCAAGCCAGGACGAGAGAGACAGAGAGAAAGAGAGAGAGAGACAGAGACAGAGAGAGACAGACAGACAGACAGACAGACAGACCGACCGACCGACCGACCGAGACACTGAGAGAGTCAGAGAGACAGAGACAGAGAGACAAAGAGAGAGACAGAGAGAGACAAAGACAGAGAGACAAAGACAGAGAGACAGAGAGAGACAAAGACAGAGAGAGAGACCCGGTAGAGTGCTACTCTAATAGGCCTAGTGGTAAAGTGCATGCCTTCTGAGTAGCTAGGATTTCATGAGCCACTGCGCCTGGCTTGGTTTGTCATTTTTAAAGTCACATTAAAAATGGTTTTGTGGATTGTAAGAAAGTATCTTTTTTTCTCTCTTTTTTTTCTTTTTGTCCATCCTGGGGCTTGAACTCAGGGCCTTGGCACTGCCCTTGAGCTTTCTCAAGGCTAGTGCTCTACCACTTGAGCCACAGAATCACTCCTGGCTTTTTCTGTATATGAGGTACCAAGGAATCCAGGGCTTTGTGCATGTTAGGCAAGCACTCTACCACTAGGCCTACTAGAGTAGGACTCTACCACTTTCCTGGCCTGGAAATTATCTTTTGCTTTAAGTTAAAAATAGTTCTAGTGCTGGGGACACCTGTAATTCTAGCTATTCACGTGGCTGAGATGTAGGGATTGCTGTTTGAAGCTAGCCCAAGCAGAAAAGTTGATGAGACTCTTATCTTATATAAACTACTCAGAAAAAGCTAGAAGTGGCTCTGTGGATCAAATGGTAGAGAGCTACTCTTGAGCAAAAATTGGCCCAGAGACAGTGCCAAGACCCTGAGTTGAAGCCCTGTGATGAGAAGAAAAAATAGTCCCAGCATTACCATCTCACTGGAATTGACTTACCTGGCAACCTGTATAATGTTTGGCATAGCTGTGGGATATCATTGAATCATGTGGCTCATCTATAAAGGAATCTTTCAGGTCTTAAAACATGTACATCCTTAATTTAGAAATAATTCTTATATTCCAAGGATTATTATTACTTCCAAGACAGCTTATTCATGGGTACATATGTGTTAGTGTGGCAGGTGAATACTGAGTTTGAATTCAGGGCCTATGTGCTGTCCCCTAGCTTTTTTTTTTTTTTTTTTACTCATGGCTGCTGTTTTACCACTTGAGCCACAGCTCCACTTCTTGCTTTTTAGATGATTAATTGGAGAGAAGGGTCTCATGGACTTTGCCACCTAGACAGGCATCAAACAAAGATCCTCAGATCTCAGCCTCCTGAGTAGGTAGGATTACAGGTGTGACCCATTTGAGCCCAGGTGATACTGATTTCTTTATGAGATTTTATCCAGTATACTCTACTGCAATACTACTTGTGACTACATGGTATTTGGTAATCAAATGACCTTCCTACTGTGTGACTTTGGGCAAATTCCATATCCTCTTGAGACATCAGTCTGATTTTTTGTGAAGTGTTTTAGGGGTCTACCTAAAATGACCCCTGTCTCTGAAAAAATGAAAACACTGTCGAGTCACTATGTAATGTACTTGAAAAAATTTTCCATCAAAATGACTGACTGGAAGACACTTTTTGGACAATGAAAAGCTGTTTATTTTTCACATAGGCAGCATCGTACTGCTTCTTTCTTTCTTTTTTGAATTGAAATATTAAGTTTGTTAACCTTGGAAGGCAGCTTATTCATCGACTGTGATGATACTTACCATGGTAATAGAGTACCTTAATTTTTCTAAACCTTGGGGGATAGTAATGCTGTAGAAAGCATTGCAAAGACTTAGATTGTCAAATTTATATTTGTGCCATACTAAACATAAGTGATTGCCTATATTTATGTCTTAGTTAATCATCTGTTAGGAAGCCTGTGTGTGGTTATAACATCACAGGACTAACATTTTTCCCTTTAATTTAAAAATATCCATACAATTGCTTAGAACAGGCCTTTTCAAAATTGCAAGACTCTACTTTTTTGTGGGTCATGATGTGAATTAACGTGTGTGTGTGTGTGTGTGTGTGTGTGTGTGTGTGTGTGCGTGCGTGTGTGCACGCGCTTCTGTGTGCTTGTCTTGGGGCTTGAACTTCGGGAGGGTGTCTTTGAGCTTTCTTGCTCAAGGCTAGAACTATACTACTTGAGCCACAGTTCCACTTTGCCCTTTTATTTTTTCCCCCCAGTAGTTAAATGGAGATGAGTCTCTAGGGCCTTTCTGCTTGTGCTGGCTTCAAACCACAGTCCTCATATCTCAGCCTCCTGAGTAGCTAGGACTGCAAGCATGAACCACTAGCACATGAATTGAATTGTAGCATTTCAAACAAGGAGGCACAAGGCAGTATATACAGTAAGGAAGAATGTGGGGAGGGAGAAAAAATTAAAGTCTAGAGAGTACCGTCCAGTTGATTTACAAAGTGGAATGATACTTTAAAAATTCTTTGTTTAAACAATATTATGCCTGGGCCCGGGAGTGTGGCCTAGTGGTAGAGGGCTTGCCTAGCATGCACAAAGCCCTAGGTTCAATTTCTTGGTGCCACATACACAGAAAAAGGCAGAAGTGGTGGTCTAGCTCAAGTGGTAGGTCGCTAGCTTTGAGAAAGCTCAAGGGCAGTGCTTAGGCCCTGAGTTCAAGCCCCGTGACTGAAAAAAAAAATTAAACTAAAAAAAACGCCCAAAATATGCCTTCCATGTATTTTAATTACTTTGACATGAATGTATCTTATTTGAGCAGAATAATGTACTGATCATTTAGCCCTGTAATCAGACTAGCCGAGTTTGAGTCTATGGCTCTTGTGCCCCATTACACATATTCTTTAACTTGTTTAAGGTTCAGCCTCTTTCTAAATAGGTTGAATTTCACAGAGCTGTGTGGAAGATTGAAAGAAATAATTCCTATAAAATGTTCAGTAAGTGCTTAGAAAATGCAGTTGGTTTTTATGGCCCATAAAACCCCACTGAGGTGCTTTTATTGCCATTACTACTGCCTGAATACTTTCCAGGAAGAGCTCATGATTTCCATGGAGAGCAATGGAAGGACTCAAGTGTCTGTTTCATCTTCCTCTTCCTACTGACTGCTTGTTGGGAAAGACCTTGTGTGTCTATTACCTCGATTTCTATCAGATTTCTTATCTGATGGTTTACAGATTTTCTTGCTTTTCTTCTGTTTTGTTCACCAGTTTTCATGATTATTTTATCATTTGTTTTGACCAAATTTATTGTTTATTTTACTTGGGATGTACTATGGGAATATTTCCTTGCTAGTTGTAATAAATACTGAAGGAACTAAAGAAAGAATGAAAGAAAAAAAAACTGCAGATTTTTTGCTGTTCTGAAAAATATTCTGCACTTAAACCTTTCCTTTTCTCAGTATCTAGAAAAGGAAAGGGGAATTTTCTAAGCCTGGAAAAAGACTCTTACAGCTGCTTCTCCTTTGCTGTAAATTATAAATTTGAGACAATCCCAGTGATAGAGCCACATCTGTTACCAGAGTTCCCTCTGCAACCTGATTTCCATCTCCCATGCCTCTTGTCATTTTCTCATTTCCTCCAGTGTTCTCAGGATGTTTTGGATTACCCAGACTATAGCAATTAAAATCAAATGTGGCTGCTCACCCTCACATTCTTGTGTTTAACATAAAATCCCAATGCACAGAAACAATTATAATTCCATATAATTGACCTGTTACTCATGCTAAATCATCTGCTATTCAGTTTTAGTGCAGTCTATTAGCTAAAATGTTAGGTTGTTTGTGTTATTTGGGACAATTTTTTTTGTTGTTGTTGTTGGTCATGGGGCTTGTTCTCTGGGCCTGGGCATTGTCCCTGATCTCTTCAGATCAAGGTTAGTGCTCTACCATTTGAGCTATAGCACCACTTCCTTTGTCTGTTATTTGTATGTGGCCTGAAATACAGAGTAGCCTAAAAAGTCATTGTCTGTGCCCTGTCTAAAATACATAGTATAGAGAGACTGGAAATACTTTGGAAACATCGTTTTTTGTGGCCAATAAAATAGGTTTTTTTTTTGCCAGTTCTTGGCCTTGAACTCAGGACCTGAGCACTGTCCCTGGGCTTTCTTAAGGCTAGAGCTCTACCATTTGAGCCACAGCACCACTTCCAGCTTTATTTTCTATGTATGTGGTACTGAGAAATTGGACCCCGGTCTTCATGCTAGGCAAGCACTCTACTCCTAGGCCAAACTCCTGTCCATACAAATATTTTTTAATGGTTGAAATGGGTACCTGATTTTTTTCATTTACCTGGGAGACTGGAATAGTGCCCACCATTTTTTTAAATTGTCGGGCAATTTATAGAGGGGTTACAGTTACATTCGCCAGGTAGTACATGCATTACTTCTCACACATTGATACCCCTTCTCATGTTTTTGTCCCCATTTCCTTCCTCCTCCCCCCTCCCCACCATCTTGCTTCCCCCTTCCCTTTCCTATTTCAAATAAACATATATACGATATAACCAAGTAACAAAGTCAGATACAGTAACAATGTGAGATTAACCATAAGGGCAAAAAAAGAGAAGAGAAATAACATAGTAGATTAAGAACAACAATCCATATCCTAGAGATCATTTCATTTAGTCTCATCCTATATGACCTTATGTACTTAGGTTTTGAGTTATTGTAATCCTCTGCTAGGAGAATGCAAGGTTTGTACTAATTATTACAAATGAGGAAAACCATTGAGTCTATGTTCCTTTGGGTCTGGCTTACTTCACTTAATATGATTTTTTCCAAATCTAAAATAAATTTTTTAAAGACACATTTGCGCTATGTAGCCCTGCTTGCCTCAAACTTATGATCTTCCTTCCCTAGATTTCTGGGTGCTGGGATTATAAGACTTACACTACCATGCTCAGCTGCTGATTGTTTTTTGAAAGATCGACTTACTATATTTTTGCTTTTCTAATTATTTTACTAAGGAATAGTTAAAAAAGAGAATACTGTTTTTTTTTTTTTTTGTTTTTCATGAGGAGTGCTGGGGAGCTGTTCCTGAACTTTTGTGCTCAAGGCTAGCACTCTACCACTTTGAGCCACAGTTCTACCTCTGATTTTTCTGGTGGTTACTTGGAGAAAAAAGTCTTAGAGACTTTCATGCCTAGGCTGGCTTCAAACTGCAATCCTCAGATTTCATCCTCCTAAGTAGCTAGTATGACAGGCGTAAGCCACCAGCGCCCAACTAAAAAGAGAATAATTTATCATAGACAATTGATTTATTAAGGCATGTTCTCATATAAAGCTGTTTAAAAAGTTCGCAAATAGGAGCCAGGAGCGTGGCCTCGTGTTATTGTGTTCCCTTAGCATGCACGAAGCCCTGGGTTTGATTCCTCAGTACCACATACACAGAAAAAAGCCAGAAGTGGTGCTGTGGCTCAAGTGGCAGAGCACTAGCCTTGAACAAAAAGTGTCCAAGGACAATGCCCAGGCCTGAGTTCAAGCCCCAGCACTGGCAACAAAAAAAATTTGCAAATAAAAGAAATCAGGCACAATTTGGTCAGAGTAATGATTGATGTGTATTTCTTCTCATATTAGATTTCACTAGGAGCTTAAGTTGGTAATGGTGTACTACTTGGCTGATTTGGTTTTAGAAAAGTGATAACATGTTTTTGTTCTTCTCTGGAGTCACACACATCTTTTCTGTTGTTGTTCAGGCCAATTCATTAAGTCATTTGGTAAGCACAATAACCCTATCTGTGGCAAATGTCATCTCTTACCTATTTTACAAATGTGGAGCCTGAGGCTTAGTTAGATTTGACCCAGGTCCAACAGTAAAATTGCAATAGCTCTAGTATATCTAGAATGAGCTTGTTGGATTGATTCTTCAGAGTGGAAAAATACTTCATGTTATCCGGATTAGATTATTTTGCCTTAGGTTTGTGGTTGGCAGTTTTATTTTTGGGTGGTATTCCTGTTGTCATTTAAGTCCTGATGCCAACAGTAGCTTCATGTCAGCGCCTTATTGAAAGCATTTAGACATCTATGCCAACTTGCAGTTGTTTTATGAAATTGATCAAATTGTTTTGGTTGTATTTATTTCAGAAGAATCATAACCCACTAAAGCATTGGCAAGACATGGGATAAGAGATGATAGCCACATTTTAAAAATAGAATGTGTTGGGCCGGGAGTTTGGTCTAATGGTAGAATGCTTGCCTAGCATGCACGAAAGCCTGGGTTTGATTCCTTGGTACCACATACATAGAAAAAGCTAGAACTGGTTCTGAGGCTCACGTGGTAGAGCTCTAGCTTGACAAAGTCCAAGGACAGTGGCTAGGCCCTGAGCTCAAGCCCAAGACTGGGGGAAAAAAAGAAAAAAGAAAGTGCTAAAAACAAAAGAAAAAGAAAAACAATAGAATATGTTTCCATAGGATTTCCTCACTGGTTCTAGGATCTACAATTTCTCCTGAAATAATTGTGGGAATGTTAAGGTTTAATATTTTTTGTGTTTTTTTGTAGTGTTCTTTCTTTACTTTTGGGTACAATGTTGTAGCTCAAGTATGGGACTCATTGTTCCTGGGAAGCTTTGTTTTCCTTGCTATGCTGGGGGTAGAACCTTTTTGGATAGTGCTAGATTAGCACTTAATACTGAGCTACTTACCTCACATTCCTGAGGCTTCTCTTTTGATTGGCTGCCCTTTTTGTTCTTTCCTCAAAAAAAAATTAGTATACTGGCTTTAGTGGCTCATTCTTGTAATGGTAACATTGAAAATCCTTATATTTGTCAGAGAATTAAGGTCAGAGAGAAAACTACTTCTCTCAAAATTGGAGACACAGAGAAACAGATACAGAAAATCACAACATATATCAGAGGAAAAATCCTGAGCAGAAAATACTGTGGGTACAAGCACTAGGTTAGGTAGGAAGGCCAAACTATAATTGTCAACTTGCTAGATGCTCAGTATGGACAGGTCTAAGATTAAAATTATTCTAGGGATGCTCAGTCTTGGGAACAATTTAATGAGTTTTAACTGCAGGAGGCCTATTAGAGTAATAGTAAAGGTCAAAGAAAATGGATGACCTCTATTTTAAACCTACTTTTTAATAAGATTTGAAAAGAGTGTTGATACAGAAGAGCCCTTATATCTTAAAGGAGGCTGGCTGCCTGGCTGCCTGGCTATGGTATGCAGTCTTACAGTTTGATATAGGATTTGCTCCTTAGCTTTTTACTTCTTTTTTTTTTTTTTTTGTAATGGGGCTTGAATTCAGGGGCCTGGATGCTGTCTCTGGACTTTTTTGATCAAGGCTAGTGCCCTACTACTTTGAGCCACCATAGTGCCATTTTTGATTTTCTGGTGCTTAATTGGAGATAAGAGTCTCATGGACTTTCTTGCTCAGGCTGGTTTTAAACTTTGGTCCTCAGATCTCAGCCTTCTGAGTAGTTAGGATTATAGGCATGAGCCACCATCTCCTAAATCTCTGTGAGACTCTTACTCCAATTAATCATCAGAAAACTGTAAGTGGGGCTGTGGCTCAAAGTGGTAGAGCTATCCTTACCTGAAAATGCTCAGGGACAGTACCCAGGCCCTGAGTTCAAGCCTCATGACTGACAAAAAAGAAGAAAATAATCGTCTATGCACTAATCTCCCTTTCACTTGTCACTTCTTTTTTCTCAGTGTTCTCTACTTTGTCAATTTATCCTCCAACCATGGATTATTTTGATGCAAACCACAGAACATCATCTGCTCTTTAAATAGTCCAAAAGTTGTATAGCACATACAACTTTTTTTTCCAGTCCTGAAGTTGAGCTCAGGGCCTGAGCACTGTTCTTGTGCTTTCTCAAGGCTAGTTCTTATTTTTTGGTAGTTAATTCGAGATCAGAGTCTCATGGACTTCCCTGCCAGGGCTGGCTTAGAACCATGATCTTCAGATCTTATCCTCCTGAGATTACAGGCATGAGCCACCAGTGCCTGTCAATATGTCCCTATTTTTTTTTATTAAAGAATTTATTAACATGGATTTCACATCATATTTCAAATGATGTATTTAACAAACAAGTATTCAAGATGTCCCTAATTTTTAAGTGAAATGTTTTATCCCTGTGTATTTAATGGGGAAGACCAGGATAGCTTTTTAAACTTTGACTACTTAAGACCATTCTGTTGTTTTCACTGTGCAGTTAAACATGTAACCTGCTATTTGAGCTCTGCTTGTTGTTACCTTTTGCTAGTGTTGTCTCAACTTACTTTACCTTCGCCCTATTTTCTCTGTACTGGTGAATTTGGAGGAGATCCTTAGCATTCATTCCTCATGACAGGGATTTTTCTGGAAGGCTTTGATGTGTCAGTTTCCTAAGATCTAAGTACTACCCTACTTAATCCTTACTTCTTGCCCCTTCCCAGGACTCCCAGGGATTTGAGTGCCCTTTTCCACTATTTTTAGAGTACATAATAACAATTTTGAGGCTTTCTGTCTCTTAAGGTCCTTCTTTACTTCCATGTTTCACTCTTTCTGAAACCATATGATCCTTAAAGCTACGGGTGATTTAAGCTGAGCCACTTATTTTATGAGATTGCTGATGATATTTTATTCCCTGGTTTGGTGTAGATGTTCCTGAGTGTTTATATTCGGTACCTTCATTTTTTTTTGGTTGGTCGTTGGGCTTGAACTCTGTGCCTGGGCGCTGTCCTTGAGCTCATCAGCTAAAGCCTACCACTTTATCCCTTGAGCCACAGTGCCATTTTCTTTTTTCTGGTGATTAATTGGAGATAAGAGTCTCAGGTTCTTTAATGCCCGGGTTGGCTTTGAACCTTAGATCTCAGCCTCCTGAGTAGCTAGGATTACAGGCATGAGCCACTGAGCCCTGCTTGCCTCTTACTTTTTGTGGACCAGGACTAGGACTTGAACTCAGGGTCTTGTGCTCATCTTGCCAGATAGCCAGTTTGCTCACTTGTTTGAATGGCACTTTACCACTCAAGCCATACTTCTACCCTGACTTTTTGCTGGCTAATATGGAGTCTCTTGAAATTTTCTTCCCAGGCTGGTCTTGAACTGTCATCCTCTCAGTCTCAGCCTTCTGAGTAGCAAGGACTGCATGCATGAGCCACCGGTGCTCAGCCCCTGTTTTATGGAAGGTCAGGAGATTCAGCAACTTGGCTGCTGCTGTCTACCCAGAATTTTACTTTTATAATATGCAGAATTATATAGTACATTTATTAATTGCTATATTAATATTATATATGTTATCAATTTAAGTCATGTGCCCAAGAAAACAGACCAAATTGTTGAACTAGAATTGCCATTCACTGTTCAGGACCTGACACATGTCTTTGGGTCACTTATTGGAAGATCCTTATTTTACCTGGTAAGAATTTCTACACAGAGACTAGATTTCAGAGAGCGTGCCTTCCCACAGTCACAGCTATTTACTAGAAACTTGAAAACCAGAAGCTGGTTCAGTTTTCTGAATATAGGAAAAGTGCTCTTGGTATTGGCCATCCCAAAAGTTTGTATTATGTGGAATTTTAAAAAATCGCAAAGTTCTCATTAGCATATTAATGGATAATTTGTTTTTTTAATTATAAAAATGTCATGGATATATAAATAACAATATTCTCATTAGGAAAACAAATCTGTTAGATTTCATTGATTGATTCCTTGGAAGGGACCCAAGGCTTTGCATATGCTAGGTAAGCTCTTTACCACCAAGCTATATCTCGGCCCTTGAGTGTTTTTTTTTTAAACTAAACACATATTTTATTTGCAATTCATAACAAAATGTTTATACATTTTAATCACGATGACTTCTTAGGACTAAGTAATAGTGATACTACAAGGGAAGTAAAAGGGAATAGAAAATAAAGTAACATAAATGAATCAATGTAATATGAAGATGATTGAGTTTAATATTAGGAAGAAACACTATCTTTTGTACTATTATATCATCACTTAAGAATATACTGTTATCTGGCCTGGTGCGGTGGCTCCACGCCTGTAATCCTAGCTACTCAGGAAGCTGAGATTTGAGAATCATGTTTCAAAGCCAGCCCTGGCACTGAAGACCTGACTGAGATTCTTATCTCAATTAACCACTAGAAAATGGGAAGTGGGACTGTGGCTCCCGGGGTAGGGCAGTAGCCTTGAGCTGAAGAGCTCAGGGAGAATGCCCAAGCCTAGAGGTAGGATGGTAGCCTTGAGCTGAAGAGCTCAGGGACAGCACCCAGGCCCAGACTTGAAGCCCCACAACTGACAAAGAAAATAAAGAATATACTGTTATCTGTTTACAGTTTTCAGAAAAGGTAATTGTATCTTTTTTTTTTTGCCAGTCCTGGGCTTGAGCTCAGGGCCTGAGCACTGTCCTTGGACTTTCTCAAGGTTAGAGCTCTACCACTTGAACCTCAGCACCACTTCCGGCTTTTTTCTATGTATGTGGTACCTAGGAATCGAACCCGGGTCTTCTTGCATGCTAGGCAAGCACTTTAACCACTAGGCCAAACTCCCAGCCCCCGGTAATTGTATCTTAAGAAATTACTCCAAACATAAAAAAATTGACTTACATTTAATGTGGCATATACATTCTACACCTTGCCTTTTTGGACAGAATCCCACTCAGTAGAGTGGCTGGACTAAAACTTCCAGTCATCTTGTCTCAGATTTCTACATGTTGGAATTATTACAGATGAATACAACCTTGCTCAGTTCCATTCATTTTTTTTTTTTGGTGGGTCATGGGTGCTGTCTCTGAGCTCTTCAGCTCAAGGCTATTGCCCTACCCCTGGAGCCACATCCTCAATTCCCATTTTCTAGTGATTAATTGGAGATAAGAGTCGCAAGGTCTTGTATGCGTGGGTTGGCTTTGAACCTTGATCCTCATATCTCAGCCTCCTGAGTAGCTAGGATTATATGAGTGAGCCACCGCACCCTACTTCTGTTCGATTTTAAGTTATATTAATACATTCAATATTTTTGACAAGTCAATGTTAATTAAAATAAACTCTGTGTGTTGTGTTTGTGTGTGTGCTAGTACTAGGGTTTGAACTCAGCGCCTCACTATCTGACTTGTCTCATTCACCAATGGCTGGTACTTGGTCCACAGCTTCACTTCTAACTTTTTGTTGGTTAACTGGAGGCATGGGTCTTGTGGACTTTTCTGCCTCAGCTCGTTTTGAACCTAGATCCTCATATTTCAGCCTCTCAATTTGTGTGTGTGTATGTGCATGTATGTGTGCGTGTGCGTGTGCCTGCATGCGTGAATGTGCGCGCACCTGCGTGCATATGCATGCATTAATTCTGGGGCTTGATCTCAGGGCCTGGGCCCTGTCCCTGAGCTACTTTAGCTCAAGTCTAGCACTTTATCATTTGAGACAAAACACCGCTTCTGGCTTTTTCTGAGCAGTTTATGGAAGATAAGATTTTCATAGACTTTCCTGCCTGGTCAGGCTTTTAAACTAGGATCCTTAGCTTTCAGCCTCCTGAGTAGCTAGGATTATAGGTATGACCCACTAGCACCTGGCTCAGACTCTTCAGTAATTAAGATTGCAGGCATAAGTTTCCAGCCCCCACCTTAATTTATATATGTGTGTGTGTGTGTGTGTGTGTGTGTGTGTGTGTGCGTGCGTGTGTGTGTGTGCGCGCGCGCGCTAATGCTGTGACTTGAAGTCATGGCATCGACCTCTCAATTTTTTTGCTCAAAGCTGGTGCTCTGTCATTTGAGCCCTGTTGTCATTTCTAATTTTTCTTTCTTTACTTTTGTCAGTCATGGGGCTTGAAATCTTGGCCTGGACACTGTCCCTGAGTACTTTTTGCTCAAAGATAGCACTCTACCACTTGATCCACACCACACTTCCCTTTTTCTGGTGGTTAATTGGAGATAAGAGTCTCACAAACTTTCTTGTCATTGCTGGCCTTGAGTCACCATACTCAGATGTCAGGCTTATGAATAGCTAGAATTACAGTTGTTAGCTACTGCCACCCAACTCTATTTTAATTTGTGTTTATTTTATTAAATTTTATTTTTTGTTCTTGTCCTGGCGCTGAACTCAGGCCCTGGACTGTGTCCCTGCATTTCTTTTGCTTAAGACTAGTGCTCTTTCACTTTATGCATAGCTCTACTTCTGGCAGTTCAGTGGAGATAAGGGTCTCACAGACTTTCCTGCCTGAGCTGGCTTTGATACTTTTTTTTATTGTCGGTCTTGGGGCTTGAACTCTGGGCCTGGGTGCTGTCCCTGAGCTCTTTAGCTCAAGGCTCGTGCTCTACCACTTTGAGCCACAGCACCACTTCTCTGAGTTGGCTTTGGACTGCAACCTTTGGATCTTAGCTTTCTGAGTGGCTAGGATCAGAGGAGTGTGCTACTGGTGCCTGGCTTAGTTTTGTATGTGTGTATGAATGGAAGTTTTTTTTTTTTTTGACACTCCTGGGGCTTGAACTCAGGGCCTGAGCACTGACCTTAGGATTTTTTTCCTCAAAGCTAGCATTCTACCATTTGAGCCTCAGCACCACTTCTGGCTTTTTCTATGTATGTGGTACCAAGGAATTGAACCTGAGTCTTCATGCATGTTAGGCCAGAACTCTAGCACTAGGTCAAACTCCCAACCTGGAAAATTGAGGTTTTAATTTTTTTTGTTATACAGTGATGTAAGCCAGGTAATGAGTCCATTTCTTTTTGGACAATGGCACCCCTTCTCTTCTTGCTCTCTTCCAGTTTTTCCCTCCTGTCTTCATCCACAGTTGTATAATTGATTTTCAACATAGTATTCAGGATCACTGCTGCATTTGTTCACCCATGTGAACATGGATATGTCTGTATGCCTCCCAAAGACAGACAATTTATTATTTTAAAGAATAGTTTCATTTTTTAAGGCTTGGGGTTTCCAAGGATTTTTTTCTCTGGTAGTTTTCACTTGTTTTTCTTTTGAAAGTAACCAGTAAAGAGACTTAACACAAAAACGTTATATATAGCATTTTAAGTGACCAACAACATTACAATCTGCCTTTTAACATTTCTATGTAATTCTGTGATGTTCTCATATATGAGTGGTAAGCTGCAACCAGAGTTGGATATGTAGTCTTACCTGTGCATTGCTCTCTAGGTTCAAGTCTATACCTAATGTTATACTTTGTGATAGTGTACAACATCTCAACATAGCGCTAAGTAGTAAAAGATGTGATTCTCTAAAAGGTCGTATTCACAAGTTCATCTTGCCAGTAATTTTATTTCTTTTCCTAAAAAAAGAAGTTATTCTTTAAAAATGTAGTCACTGTCAGTTTTAGAGTTCCATGTAGTAATTTTTATTCCATTCTGGTTTTCATTAGTTATAAATAACACATGAAATGACTTTCAAGGTGGAAAGCAGGAATCCATTTTGAAATGTTCTATAAAATAGTGATTTATGATCTTCATATGGTTTGGACTGAAAGCACTGGGGCTTTACCAGGTCATCAAAATCCTGTCAGGGAAAACATTCATTGTTTGATATGCTGGCAGTGATGTAAGTACTTTATGTTTATCTTATGCAAGTATATGTTAGGCAAAATCAAGTTTGGATACAAAGACACTTTTAAGAATATAGAATGGAAAGTTAACCTAAATATTATGGTTAGAAGTAATGAAGTGCAGTATTAGTGATTAGTGGGATTTTGAAAAATGATGTTCATATACCTATAGAAATATTTGGTAAGACTTGAAAGTACTCATTTCTTACTTTTGTGGCCCTGATTTTACCCTACTTTATTTGGTAATGAAACATCTTTATCTTACCTACACAGATAATTTTTGAGTGTCAGGTACTGAAGCTTGAATTCAGGAATTAAACATTGGCCCTAGATTTTTTTTGTTCAAGGCTGATGCTCTAAAATTTGAGCCACAGCTCCACTGGGCTGCTTTTTGATAGTTAACTTAAGAGTCTCACAGATTTTACTGCCTGGGCTTATGGTTGAACTGTGATCCTCAAATCTCAGCTGCCTTAGTAGTGAGGATGACAATTATGAACCACTGGCAACTGGATCAAAGACAGATTTCATAAAATGGCAGAAATCTGGAATCCAACATGGCAGTGTACCATTATATAACATTCCATAAGCTTCTAGTATATTATTATTATTATTTTGCCCTTCCCGTGGCATGAACTCAGGGTCTAAGCACTGTCAGCTTTTTCAAGTCTAGAACTTTACCACTTGAGCTACAGCACCATTTCCAGCTTTTTTTTCTATGCATGTGGTACTGAGGAATTGAACCCCGGTCTTCGTGCATGCTGGGCAAACACTCTATCACTAGGCCAAACTTCCGGCCCCTAGTATAGTATTTTTTCAAGCTTCCAATTTTATCATAGACCCTCAATCCAAAAGGGCTTGATAAAGCAAACCTTATCTTCCCATCACATATGTTAGGAAAAGTTATTTTCAACCCTTGTTTGCCTGTGTTCACTAAAATGTCTTGTCAAAATTATTAGCCTTATCAGAATTATTTTGTGTTTCTTGGGCTTCAATAGCAGAGTGAATTCTTTTGGACAATCAATCATATTTATCATATTTAACATGAAATGTTTAAATATTAGATGCTTGATGAGCTTCTACTGTATTTTTTTGCCAGTCCTGGGCTTTTAGCTCAGGGCCTGAGCACTGTCCTTGGGCTTTCTCAAGGCTAGAGCTCTCCCACTTGAGCCACAGCACCACTTCTAGCTTTTCTGTGTATATGGTACCAAGAAATTGAACCTGGCTCTTCAGGCATGCTAGGCAAGTACTTTACCAATAGGCCAAACTCCTGGCCTCTACAGAATGCTGTCCTTGGGATTTCTCAAGGCTAGAGCCCTAACACTTAAGCCACACCACCAGTATGTGGTACTGAGGAATTGAACCCTGGTCTTCATGTGTGCTTGGCAACTACTCTACCACTAGGCCAAACTCCTGGCTCTAATTTTAGTTTTTTTTCTCCTCTTGGTCCTGGGGCTTGGACTCTGGGCTGGGCACTGTCCCTAAGCTCTTCAGCTCAAGGCTACTGCCCTACCCCTTGAGCTACAGAGCCATTTTTGGTTTTCTAGTGGTTAATGGGAGATAAGAGTCTCACAGTCTTTAGTGCCTAGTCTGGCTTTGAACCCCAATCCTCAGATCTCAGCCTCCTGAGTAGCTAGGATTACAGTTGTGAGCCACCATTCCTGGCTTAGTTTTAGGTTTTTAAAGAGAACTTAAATAGTATGCTAATGATAGCCTTCAGCTAATTAATATTAAAATATTTTTCCTTCAAATAGTTAATCTTATTGATGAAATTGAAGGAAGAGGGAAGGAAATTAGCGTGTATCAAATGATAGGGTATAAGGTTTTCTTGTTAGGTTGGTCATATTCCTCCCTGGATCTCTACGAGATTTATTATTAGCTGTGTTTTACAGTTATAAATATTTTACTCATGCATTTATACTTAATATTTTACAAAAATATTTGCACTTAATGCTGGTGATTTAACTCTGATCTTAGTAATCTGTTTTAAATTCATTTGATTTTTCCCCATACGAGAAACTATGTATCTCATTCTAAGCCAATATATGTTCCATTATAAATGCCTCACACACATGTTATGTGAATTTGAGTAAGGAGTCAGAAATGTTCACTTTTTGTGTTTATGTATGCCCAGGGCTTTTTGCTCTGGCTTCACTTTTTTTGCTCAGAGTTGGTACTCTACCACTTGAGCCACACCTCTAGTTCTATTTTAGCTGTAGGTGTTTGCCCTACTGTGACTAGCTTTATGCTTTAGTAGCAGTGTTCACAGTAGTCAAGATGGGAGAACAACTTCAGCGTCCACCAATGGAATAATGGATAAATAAAATGTGGTATAGCTATGTAATACATTAGTATCTGGTAAGTAAATGTAATGTAATGCTGATTCTCCACCACAACAGAGCTGACTCTGTGGTACCTGGCATTATGCTAAGTGAAATGAGGCAGTCCAATCACTTTTGTTTTTTTTTTTTTGTTTTTTAGTAGAAATTCTTTATTGCATCACTTATTGTAAATATAACATATTGAGGATACAAGTTGTCTTCAGAAAAGCAGATAGTAAACTCATTATAGCATTATAAATGTTCACAATGTTTTAAAAGACCAAAATTATGTACATATATCATTTCCTTGTCTCAAACGAATGTCCCTTTTACACTTATGTCATTATACAACATGACTTTGAATACATAGAGTTCATAGAGTTGTTTATAAATTTTGATTCTCTCCACAGATCTTCCCAATTTTTTTTCAAAAGTAAAACCCTAAATTTTGAGAGGGCAGTGGATCTGCACTTTGAAATCCTCCTATTCTTCTGCATACCGTTACCGAGTTCTTCCTAGGGGCACTGGGGCTGGTTCTCTTAATTTGCAATTTGAGAAGTGTCAGTTATGTTATGAATCACTTGTGAACATTCTGGAACTAATTGATCATGCTTGTTTTTTAGCTTGACATTCTGCTCATGGTCTAAATCATGGGCTTGGAATTTATGTTATCTTTTCTTTTTTTTCTAATCAGTCCTGAGGCTTGAACTCAGGGCCAGGGCAATGACCTTGGACACTTTTTGCTCAAGGATAGGACTCTGCCACTTGAGCCACAGCCCCAGTTCTGGCTTTTTCTGCGTGTGTTTTCAGGGAATTGAATCCAGGGCCTGGTGCATGCTAGGCGAGCACACTACCACTAGGCCACACTCCTGGCCCCATTTATGGTATCTTGTTTTCTTTTTAAAGCATCACCTAATGGTTTTTCCTTCCTGCACCATTTGCCAAGCATGCTGTGCTGGACTTTCCTTTTCTCAATTTTTTACACTCCTCAGGTGAGACTTGTATATAGTACCTAAAAGACCAAGTCTTTTCACACTTTCTTGGTCATTGGACTGGACTATTAGGTTTGGAATCATCTGCAACTTTCTCTATCTCTCTGCCATCTATCAAAGTGTTCTGTCTCTACACTCCCTCTCTCTTTCCTGTTTGCTTATTCCTTTTCTTCAACAAATAACTGTACACAATCTCCTATGTGCCTCCTGCGTTCAAGAGGTCTGCTTATTGAGCCATGGGAAGAAATATGAAATTTTGACCAACAAGGCATTGCTAAGTGTAGTCTGAGTTTGTTATTTTAATCATTTTAAGCATGATGATAATAGGCTTTCATCCTGTGACACTGGAACAATCTATCAACTCACTAACTTGTGGGTATTATATGGATAGAAGTATTAAAGAAAAACATAAATGCTAGTCATTTTGGTTTTATGTCATTTGGACTAAGATTGTATTCCGTGTTGAAAATTGTTCTTGGCTTTGCTTTGTCAGCACAGCAAACCTGACTTCTGATAGTGTTTATTGTAGTTATGGGAATAACCACATGTGTATTTGCCTACCCAAAGGATCAGTTATTTGGCATTAGAGGAGAGTAACATTATTATTGTTCACCACTGGTGGTAGCATCTTGTGAAAAGAGGAGTGTTTGGAGTAGTATTAAATGAAGGGTTGTGAGCCTAGAATAACTTTCTGAAGAATAATGAGAGTTGATAGAGTTTATAGGACAAGTACTCTTGCTTACAGCTCAACAGCCGTATATGGTAGATATATTCCTATGCAGGATGTAGAAACCACTATTTGAAGAAGTCGTGTGACTTGTCTGAGATTGTATAGCTGGTGACTAATGAAACAAAAAACTAAAAAAGATCTAAGCCTAGGTTAGATTGAGAACATTTCACTGTTGCTTTTATTGCTTATAAATCCTCATTCTTGGGGTCACGAGTTTGGCCTCATGGTAGAGTGCCTGCCTAGCAGGCACGAAGACCGGGTTCAATTCCTCAGTACCACAAACATAGATAAAAGCCGGAAATGGTGCTGTGACTCAAGTGGTAGAGTGCTAGCCTTGAGGAAAGCTCAAGGACAGTGCTTGGGCCCTGAGCTCAACCCCAGGACTGGCAAAAAAAATCCTTATTCTTTTTAATTTTTTAAATTTTTGATTGTCAGGATAATGTATAAAGGGGTTACAGCCCCATTCGCCAGGTAGTAGGTGCAATTCTTCTCACAAAATCCTCATTCTTAAACTTAGGTGCAAGTGAATTACTATGGTAGTTCAATTGGAGAGACTGAATTATTTCAATTGACCACATGTGTGAACTCATGGGCCTTACATGGATAATATTACCTGGGAATATAATGAGAAACAAATGAGATAATATATGAAAAACAAGGTGTGAAATATAAAACCTTATGATGCTCAGTGTTTTTAATATGATTCTTGTACATCAGAGCACTAATAGTTGTGCTTCCTATGTCCATTTTTTTCTGTACCTGGTTTTGAACTCAGGGTCACACTTGGTTGGCTTACTTGATTAGTTTAGCCATGCCTTCAGCCCAACATTTTGCTGGCTAATTGAAGATTAAATCTTTTAGTTTTCTGATCATTCTGACTTTGAACTGTGATCCTCTGGATCTTCTGGATCTCACCCTGTAGAGCATGAGCCCCCTGGTACTTGGCAAAGAATTTCTTTATTCTTTTAACTTAAGTTGCTTATTGGCCTATGTACTATAGTGAATATATTTCATTAAAAAGGAAATGTACTTAAGTATAGTCCAAACTTCAAGTAGTCTTAAAATAAAAGACATTAGAATACTGATCATTCTCCTATTTCTACTAATATATTCATAGCAAAAATTGAAACTTTATTATGGATTTTTTCCAATAATTATTTTACATTTGGTAAGAACTTTCTTTGAGCCTCATATTATATACCCACAAAGTTTTCACTACTGGGAAACTAGTTCCTGTGGGAAGGTAGCTGAAACTAATGTTTAAGAAGGTTTCAAACTAAAGATTGATTATGCCCATTCTTTCCATGTGCATATTATTTTTTATACAGGCAATAAAACCTTTCCCTGTCCTGAAATCCCCTTAGTGAGCTTTAAATTCATGCCAAAATGGTGCTGTTTCTTTCTTACTAGGTACTAAAAATGTAAGAAGATCAGACTGTTTTGTGGTTATGGTAGCTCTATAGTATTGCAGCAAATTTTCCAACATGCTTTATTTTGTATGACTGATATAAAGGATTTAATAGTGTCCACTGAAATGAAAGCTCTTATGCTAAGTATGGAAGTGTCCTGAACTTACAGCATAGCCATTAACTAATGTAACGAAAGAGCTAAAATTTTTAAATAATGATAAATGCATTATCTTTGGTAATTTTAAACTTATGGTCATACTGGTCATAATATATTTTTCCTTAATGATCATCAGCATTACGATATGACTACATTTGATTCCAAGGAAGTAATATTTTCTTTTTAAACCACTTTACTGACAGAAACATCAAGTTAATATATCTGGTAAATACACAATTTTAAAACTAGCTAACAACTTTTAAAATAAAAAAAATGGTGCTGGGAGTTTGGCCTACTGGTAGAGTCCTTGCCTAGCATACATGAAGACCCAGGTTCAATTCCTCGTTACCACATACATAGAAAAAGCCGTAAGTGTTGTGGCTGAGTGGTAGGGTTCTAGCCTTGAGAAAACCCAAGTACAGTGTTCAGACCCTGAGCTCAAGCCCAAGACTGGCAAAAAATAAAATAAAATTAAATAAATAAATAAAAAATATATACCATTCTCCCCTCACAGGCAATGTGAGGGGAGAATGTTTAACTAACCACATGAGTATATGTCTATATACATGTACATCTATATCACACACCAAGTTCAGATTTCAAAACTAGAACTTTTTAAGTAGTGACCAACAAGTTCACCTTGAACTTCAGATTCTTTTTATTTCTCGACTGTCTCAGAGTGGTAGAGAAGATCCCATGTGTTCATATGATTCCCAAATTAATAAAGATTTATAAACAATCTATTTTCCTTTGTGCAGCTTTGCAGATAAAGACATTTAGGTGCTTTAAAAGATACCTTTCTCAGGCTGGGAGTTTGGCCTAGTGGTAGAGTGCTTGCCTAGCATGCACAAAGGCCTGGGTTTGATTCCTTGTTACCATATATGTAAAAAAAAAGCCAGAAGTGGTGCTGTTGCTCAAGTGGTAGAGTTCTGGTCTTCAGAAAGCCCAAGGACAGTGCTCAGGCCCTGAACTCAAGCCTAGGACTGGCAAAAAAAAAAGTAAAAAAATTTCTCAATTAGATTTTCAATATTAATGCTGTATGTGTTTCTAAATTTGAATAATAGTATGAAATCTTTTGTTACACTAGTCTATACACTGGAAGCCTGAACTGAACATTTTATGTAAAGTACACTCTCAGTGATATAGGTGTGTGTCTTTGTAGGTTTGCCTGAATCCATCATTGCAGCTGCATGTTCAAGGAGTGGCCAGAGGGTTCTGCATGTTGATTCGTAAGTTTTAGCAATGGTAGCATGTAATACTTTGTAAATACCTCTATTTAAGATTAAAGTTTTAACCTCATGAATATATGTCTATATACATGTACATATATATAGATATAGATATCTATATCTATATCTATATATATAACATACCAAGTTCTTAAAGTAGAAAATGGTTTGGAATTGGTTAATAATTTACCAGTGATATGTGAAATTTATAGTACATGACATGAATATATATCTATATACATGTACACACATATATATATATATATATATATATAACATACCAAGTTCTTAAAGTAGAAAATGGTTTGGAATTGGTTAATAATTTACCAGTGATATGTGAAATTTATAGTACATACATTTTACTATTAAATTACTTCAATATTTCAGATATGAAGAATGAACCGAGTGCATCTTTCATTTTTGTCAGACATGAACTTGGGGCCTGGGCACTGTCCCTAAGCTCTTTTGCTCAAAATACTCTACTACCAAAATTTAAACTTAGAAAATAAAATCTTAACTGGAAAGTAAATGTCAAGAATTATATTTTATGTTAAATACAAAGGAAGTTAATAGAAACTCAAGTTTAGGATAAAATACAATTTAAGTCTCTATCCCCCCACAACAATTTAATGCTTTTGGTCATTGTGCCTTTGAACTTCAATTGTTTATTGACTCAGATGAGGAAAGAAAGAACTTTCTACTTTCTGTTAGATACTAACTGTAATGATTTGCAAAATGCCAGATAAAATATCCCTAGATATGGCACAATATATACTATTTCATTGCAAATATGTAGGAATCTATAAAGTAGTGTTAGTTAATTTACTCCTTTCTAAATTTATTTTGAAGCATGTTTATTTCTCACATATTGGATGGCATTTCTGAATTGGATTCTGATTTTCATATGTGATGTGCCTGTGGAATTTTCCTTTGCTTTTATATGTACAGCTGCTTGTGCTAATCTCTCAATTCAGCTTTTGTTTATGGGCTTTTCATAGGAGGTTAAGATTGGCTTTAAAGTCTTAATCCTTCTGTTTCAGCCTCCAGAGTGATGTACAGGGGTGTATCTAGACTAGATTGACTTTTATTGTGCTGGTCATGGTACTTGAACTTAGGACCTGAACACTCTCCCTGGTGAAGGCCAGTGACCTACCACTTGAGCCACAGCTCCACTTATGGTTTTCTGGTAGTTCATTGGAGATATGAGTCTCATAGACTTTCCTGATAGGGTTGGCTTCAAACCTTGAACCTAAGATCACAGTCTCCTGAGTATCTAGCGTTGCAGGTGTAAGCCACCAGCACTTGGCTTTATTTTAAAAATTGAGTTACATTTATTTTTAACTGATACACAGACCATACAGCTTGAACCTATTTAAGTTCAGTGTTTATGGGGTAATGTTTGATGCATGTATATATTGTATATTATTTGATGTATATATATTGTATATTATTTAAATCAAGCTAAATGTATGTGTTTCATGAAACATTTATCACTGCTTCATGGTGTAAACATCCATTTTTCATGTGGTATTTTCCATTAATTAATTTTTCCTCATCCCTTCTTCCTCTGTATTCTCTCAAGCTTCAGGTAACTGTCACTTTCATTTAGTATGAAATGAGGTTTTTTTTTTTTTTTTTTTGCCAGTCCTGGGGCTGGAACTCAGGGCTTGAGCACTGTCATTGGGCTTTCTTGAGGCTAGAGCTCTACCACTTGAGCCACAGCACCACTTCTTTTTCTACGTATGTGGTACTAAGGAATCAAACCTGGGTCTTTATGCATACTAGGCAGGCCCTCTACCATTAGGCCAAACTCTCAGCTGAGATGAGGGCTGTTTTTTGGTGCTAGTATTAGGGCTTGCACTTAGGGCCTCATGCACTAGAGAGGATTTCTTGTTTAGGACAGGTACTGCATCACTTGAGCCAAGACTACAGTCCAGCTCTTTGCTGCTTAATTGGAAATGGAGTCCCATGGACTCTTCTACTTGGGCTGGCTTCTAACTGTTATCCTCCAGGTCTCAGCCTCTGAATTCCTGGGATTACAAGCATTAGCCACCAGAACATAGTCATAATTTTGTTTGGATTGTACTTGTAAGTGACAATGATCAGGATTTCTGTTTCTGTACCTACCTTATATTATGTAACATACTGATTTGCAGTTCCATACATTCTATTATAAATGACAGGATTCCGTTTTTTAAAATAGTTGAACAGTATTTCATTCTGTCTATCACAGATTTGTTTTGCCAGTCCTGGGATTTGAACTTAGGGCCTGAGCACTATCCTTGCAGTCCTGGGGCAGGAACTCAAGACCTGAGCATGATGTCCTTGGGCTTCCTCAAGGCTAGAGCTTTACCACTTGAGGAATAGAACCACTTCTGGCTTTTTCTATGTATGTGGTTCTGAGGAATTGAACCTGGGTCTTTGTGAATGCTAGGCAAGCACTCTACTACTAGGGCAAATGCAAGTGTTTTCTTTTTTCTTTTTTTGGTGGGTCATGGGGCTTGAACTCTGGGCCTGGGCCCTGTCCCTGAGCTCTTTCTTTCAAGGCTACTGTCCTACCCCAGAATCACAGCCCCACTTTCTGTTTTCTAGTGATTAATTGGAGATAAGACTTTAGTTCCTGGGCTGGCTTTGAACCATGATCCTCAGATCTGAGCTTCCTAAGTAGCTAGAATTATAGGCATGAGCTCACAGTTTTTTTAAAACCCATTTTTCAGTTGGCAGATACGTCCATTTTTTTTCTTTGCTTATTGGGAATAATGTGGTAATGGATATGGGATTGCAGATGTCTCTTTGACCCATTAATTTAAGTTCCTTTGGAATATATACCCACTCAGTAGTGGGATTGCTGAATCATGGTATTTATATTTCTAACTTTTTTGCCAGTCCTGGGGCTTGACCTCAGGGCCTGGACACTGTTCTTGAGCTTTCTCTAGGCTTGTACTCTACCACTTGAGCCACAGCACCACTTGTGGCTTTTTTTTTCTATGTGTGTGGTACTGAGGAATCCAACCTAGGTCTTCATGCATGCTAGGCAAGCACTCTATCACTAGACCTGGCGCTATTTTTGACTTTTTGAACAATCTTCATGCTGTTTTCCATAATGATTGTACTAATTTAAATTCCCACTAGTAGTGTACAAGTTTTCTTTCTCCATATTCTTGCTACCCTTAATTTTAATTAATATTTTTCATATTAGTTGTTTTTAGTGTTCTTAGTTTTTCATAATAGTTGTTTTTGTTCTTGTTGGAGTAATATGATATATTAGTGTGTTCTATTTAGTCCATTTTGAGATGATTTTTTTAATAACCGGTATGACATTGGATGTCTCATTCTCCTGGATGCTAAGTCAAGGTTTAAGGGTTCAAATAAGCATAATTATTTGAAAGTAGTGATTGTCTTTCATATTTTTGAGATATCCTAATCTGAATTTGTCCTAAGCCCCAGCTATGTGCATCCTCTTGTCTGCCATCTTTATCTAGATTCCACAGGCACCTTGCTTAATCTTAGGAAGACTAACTTGTAATTAATCTTTCTCATCATCCACCACAATGTACTCCTCCCCAAGAGAAACAGCATCTCAGTTTTTGTTTATTAATTTGATTTTTTTTAACTGGTACTGTGACTTGAATCCAGGGTCTTGTCCTCTTACTTTGATTTTTCTAGCACTTTCACATTTTCCCTGGTTAATCAGAGATGAGTTTTATGGACTTTTTTTTCTTCCTGCTGGCTTTGTACTGTTGTTCTCACATCTCAGCATCCTTAGCAGTTTAGGATTACAATTGGACGCCACCAATGTCCAGCTAGTACCCAATTTTTATTCTATTTGAGTAGAAACATTATCTACTTTCACATTGGGAGATTTTGGTTGGTTGGTTTCTTTCCTTTATTCTTTGTATTTATGTCGCCATCATGTTTTATTATTCCAAGAGCTATGTAATAGTAACGTTGCTCATAGAGGACCCTGAGTAAGTATGGTATCTTTTCACAATGCTGTTAGTGCTACAGGTAAATGAGGTTGGTGGGAAGAGAGACAGGTACTATGTGAGATTTACAGCAAGTGTTACAGAGGTTTATTTTTGCTGAGTATCAAAAGATGTGTAGGAATTCATTGAGGGCATTGAAAAAAGAGGGAGCATATTGAAAGGACATGGTAGGTGACTTGTATGACTTTTAGAATGACTAGATGTTCTATTAGCATAACTGCATTGGAATAATGAGCATTCAAATTAGAAGAATTATACTAGGTAAGGAGTACTGAAACTTTCTCTCCCTCCCTCTCCTTGTGAATCTCCTTCTGCCTGTACCTCTCCCTCCTTCCCTCCCTCCCTCCCTCCCTCCCTCCCTCCCTCCCTCTCTCTTTCTATCCCTCTGTTATGGGGCTTAAGCTAAGAGCTTGGATGCTGTCCCTGAACTCTTTTGCTCTAGGCTAGTACTCTGTCACTTTTAGTCACAACTCCACTTCTGATTTTCTGGTGGTTAATTGGAGATAAGTGTCTCAGGAGGGACTTTTCTGTCCAGGCTGGCTTTGAACTGTGAGCCTCAGATTTCAGCCTCCTGAGTAGCTAGAATTACAGGCATGAGCTATTACCACTCAGATTGACTTGTTCTTTTTGGGGGGCAAGGGGTCATGGGGCTTGAACTATGGGCCTGGGCACTGTCCCTGAGCTCTTCAGCTCAAGACTACCTCCCTACTCTTGATCCATAGCCCCACTTCCCATTTCCTAGTGATTAATTGGAGATAAGAGTCTCACAGCTTTGTGTCAGGGCTGGCTTTGAACCTTGATCCTCAGATCTCAGCCTCCTGAGTAGCTAGGATTACGGGTGTGACTTATTTTAAATAGTGATCTTAAGGTCTTTATCTTTTTCCTTAAATCTATGTTTGGTCCTTTGCATATTCTGTCACTTATACTTTCTCCACTGTCCAAATGTAAGTAGTTCTCATCTCTGTTCTTTTCAGTTTATTTCATCATCACTTATCACTTGATTCCTCCAGTAACCTTACCACTTTTGTTTCTACAGCTTCCCACACTAATTGGCTTTTCACGTTTCTATCTGATTGCATATGACTGTCTCCCTTGCTCATTATTCTCTGCTACAGTTATCATACATACTCTTAATTCTAAATAGTATTTGTGCTTTCTTTCTGTTTTGTTGTCTTTCTTGTCAGCAATTTATCTGTTTTATTTCTAGTCTTACCAAAGAACTCTTGCTTTATCGACTCCATTTATATCATTGTTTTCTATCTAATAGCTATTTTTATTTTTATTTCCTTCCTTACACTTTCTTTGACTCAGAGTCATTTGTTCCTTTTCTAAATTCTTGAATTAAATTATTTCTTATATGTGACATTTTCTTTTCTTTTCTTTTGCCAGTTCTGGACTTGAGCTCAGGGCTTGAGCACTGTCCTTGGACTTTGTCAAGGCTAGAGCTCTACCACTTGAGCCTCAGCACCACTTCCGATTTTTTTCTATGTATGTGGTACTGAGGAATCGAACCCGGGTCTTCATGAATGCTAGGCAAGCACTTTAACCACTAGGCCAAACTCCCGGCCCGTCATTTTCTTTTAAAAGTGCATTTTTATTTTTCTTTAGGTAGTTTCACAAAGGAGTTGTCATTTAATAGAGCAGTTTATGAATACCACACCTCTTTCTTCATTTTTTTTGGTTTCAACTGTCATTTTATTGGAAGATGGTAAAATTAGTTATGAAACTAAACTGTAACTTGGTAATAATCCTAAATTACACAACAAATGTTAATTAAAACAAACTGCTTATTCAAAAGTTATATACTAACTCAAAGGCAGAGTTAAGAATGAGAAACTTGACTGGCCTGTTGGGAGCCAGAGTGGAATCAAACTGTACCTTGATTTGCATCAGACAATGGCTTTATTGTCTTATTGTTTTCTGGCCTTATTCTGTTTAAATGACCTGAGATTTACCATATGAATGTAACACCTGGAAGTTCCCTGGGTCTCAAGGAGGGAAGAAGCTGGAGTGAAAAATAAACCAGCAGTCTTTACCTGGACTGCGGACATCCCGGACCCGGTGTGTCTGTCTCTCTTCTATTTCTTCCTAGTCCTTGCCCCCTATTTCAGGAACCCCAATCTGCGAACCCTGGTTTGCTGCCGGTTGGCCCCAGCACTGGCCAATAGATTTAGTTTTACTAAATGAAACTTGACTTTTTTTCCTTTTAAAGAGAGGTAAGCTGATTTCAATAGATAGCAACACAGAAAGATTTTTGCACATAAATTTCCATTCAGCCAACTGTTCCTGGCGATCTCTGATGGGAGGTTCATTTACATAACTGGCTGTGCTTGAGCCTTCTTCACCAGCATCTTTAGATCTGTGATACACTTGGCAGTTGTCTCCTTTTCCTGCTGTGCAGAAATTCTCTGTACCACATGCTCCTCCACCCAGTTTATCATGTGCTCTTGCTCCTTTCGATGCAGTATATTCTGCACAGACATATGGTAGTCCCAACGATTCTTTACATCCTTGTATACCCTATGCAGCCATTCCCGGTAAGTAACCTCCAAAGCCATAGCAATATTATTCCTCTGAACATCAAAAAGGTAGTGGCATTTATGAATAAGTGCCTGCTGTGTCTTCTCTGTATCAATTGCTTTCTCGATTTGTTTGATGGAAGCCTGTTTCACCTCTTCTAGTTGGGCAACTTTTTGCTCATTGAGTTTATCAATTAAGTCTGCGTAAGAGGCTCCATATTTATTTTAATACCATACACCATTAATCCTAGAGGTCTCTGGAGTAATCACATATACTTCTTTGGATAGAAAATACAAGATAAGCCCAATCCCAAGCACGTAGGGTCCTGTTACACCAGTTTTAGGTAAAGAAACTGGAAGAATTCCTCTGGAATCGCCCCCAAACGTACTTTTCTTCCATAGTGGGGAAGAGGTGGTACAGAGGTAAAACTTGGCTGTGTAGTGTGAAAGATCCTTTTTGCCTGTAGTGTCTTGTGTCGAATATCATGCCTCTTGATTAATGTCATCCTTTTTAACATTCTCACTACCCCTCCCACCTTATTCTTCTCTCACTTTTCTTAATTTTTAGTTTATGTATTGATTTTTTCCATTTAACAAAGCATTTTATGTGTACAATGCATTTTGATCTATGTCATGCTTTCAACACCTTCACCCCTTGCCATCCATCCTGCCCTTATTTTTCTCAGTTCTGTGGCATATACAAGGCATTCTTGCCTGTATTTATTCATTTTCCCTGTTCTTTCTACTACTCCTCTCTTTTTGACCCCCTCCCGTGCATATACCTATTTCCTAGTACTCATTTGTTAGGCTTTAACTTAGTCTTCCTTTTTTTCCTTCTGGACAATCTTGGAATTTGAACTCAGGGCTTGGCCACTGTCCTTGAGTTTATTTAAAGGCAAGCACTCTACCACTTGAGCCATAGCACTAGTTCCAGCATTTTCTGTGTATGTGGTACCAAGGAATCAAACCCAGGTCTTCGAGCATGCTTGGCAAGCACTCTAACACTAGGCCATACTCCTGGCCCATTGATTTAGTTTTTCTTTTTTTTTTCTTGACAGTTCCGGGACTTGAACTCAGAGTCCGGGCACTGTCCTTGGGTTTTCTCAAGGTTAGACCTCTACCACTTAAGCCACAGCACCATTTCTGGCTTTTTCTATGTATATGTGGTGCAGAGGAATCAAATCCGGGTCCTTGTGCATGCTAGGCAAGCACTCTACCACTAGGCCAAACACCCAGCCCCTCATTTAGTCTTTCTGAAGAACTATATTCTTTAGATTTTCCATATATTCGATTATACTTGAGTTAATAACTGCTTGGGGCCACTAGTGTGCTTCCTTCTAGATTTATAGGCACATTCATTTCCCACTAATGAGAGAAACTATGTGACCTGTGTTTCTCGGTGTCTGGCTTACTTCATGTAACATAATCCTCCCCTGAATTAAATTTCGTAACTATTTTGAAGGCTTCTTTTTTTGCCTAATATATTTATTTATGACCTAGGTATACGCTAACTGTTGTCCATGATTTGAATTTTCTATTAATTACCATTTTTCTTTATGGTTTACTTAGAGGTATATTTAAAAATTCTCAAATAGATACTTTGGTTCTTTTATTCTAACGCTTATGACAAAACATGCCAATGATACAAAATAGAGAAAGTTTAAAATTTCTTGCTTATTGTTTCTTCCTTTCCGTACCTCATTTTTCTTTACTTTTCAGTGTCATCTCCTGCCTTTTGTGTATCTGCCCACATAGTCCATGGAATAAAGTTCAGTTCAGTATAGAAAGGGATAATCTATGGAACTCTAAGAACAAAGCTGCCTCCTTTCTATTACTTGCCTTTTGTTGACTAGGGTGGCTGCTAATCTGTTTTGCATTAATTTTGTCATTTTAAATATGAATTTATATATCATGTGAACTTGTGATATCGTGTGAACTTGTATATTATGTGAGCCATTGCTGCCCAGCCCATTTTTTTTGCCAGTCCTAACGCTTGAACTCAGGGCCTGAGCACTGTCCTTGGGTTTTCTCAAGGCTAGAGCCCTACCACTTGAGACACAGCATCACTTCCAGTTTTTTCTGTGTATGTGGTACTGAGGAATTGAACCCAGGTCTTTGTGCATGTTAGGCAAGCGCTCTACCATTAGGCCAAACTCCTGGCCCATGCCCAGCCTATTTTTAAAGTATTTTTAATGTCTTTTTTGTTTGTTTTATTTTATTGACTGATGCTGAGGATTGAATTCATACTAAGCAAGGACTTTATTACTGAGCCCTGACACTATGACACATAATTTTTGGTTATTACAAAATTGTTATGTGAATATTCAATATGCATAGATTTGTGTTTTTGTGAAAATGTAAGTTATTAGTCTGGGATACATTCCCCCCCTGAAGTGTAGTTGCCAAGTCATAGAATAATTGCAGGTTTATTTTTTTAAGGAAACTAAACTGAAAAATTATTTGAGTGTTTGTTACATTTTATATTCCCGCTAGCAATGTGTGAGTGATCCATGTTTGTGATAGAAATTTTCAGTGTCACTGTTCATTTTGTTTAAAATAATACTGATTGGTGTATAATGATACCTCATCATGGTTTTAATTCATATTTCCTTAGTGGTGAATGATGAGGAAAGTGCTCTATGTGTTTATTTTCCATTGTGTATCATCTTTCTTAAATATATTTGGATATTTTCCAATTGGATTGCTTATTTTGCTTTTGAGTTTGAGAATTCTTTATGTATTTTGTCAAAATATAGTTGACTTTTATATTTTTGTAATTGTTTTATAATTTAATTACATGGTTGTCACACCATTAGCTCTGTAATATTGAGGATTGTTTTATAGTGTACAACCATATGGTTCCATGGGGTTTAAAAGTACATTTTCTGTAACTCTTGAATATGAAGTTCTATATAGTCAGCAGATCAAATTTGTTAATATTCAAAACTAACGTCATTTGATACAGCATTGATTGTAGCTTGTTTAAATCTTTTACCTTGTTTGTAGAATTATTATTTTTCTGTACAATTCTATTAGCTTTGGCTTTGCATATTAGGAGTGTATAGGGATATATGTATTTGTATATGTTACTTTTTTCCCTAGGAATACACTATTATTTAAAATTTTTTTTATGAAACTAACAGATGACATCCTTGTAGGTGTACCTCTTGAATAGTATATGTCTGAATTTGTGTGTGTGTGTGTGTGTGTGTGTGTGTGTGTGTGTGTGTGTGTGTGTGTATTATTAGGGATCAAATACCAATTTACTAGACAAGTAGTTTATCATTAAGAATCCTGCCCATGGGAGTTTGGCCTAGTGGTTAAAGTGCTTGCCTAGCATGCATGAAGACCCGGGTTCGATTCCTTGGTACCCCACATACATAGCAAAAAGCCAGAAGTGGTGCTGAGGCTCAAGTGGTAGAGCTCTAGCCTTGAGAAAGTCCAAGGACAGTGCTCAAGCCCAGGACTGGCAAAAAAAAAAAGAATTCTGCCCAAACCTCAATTTTATTGCTTTCAATTTGGTGATTTGTTTTCTTGTGACTCACTAATGCATTTCTATGATTAATCCTATTGTGTACTTCCTGTTCAGTGTATTTTTGCTTTGCTCTTCTACTTTTAACCTTTAATGAATATATAGAAATGTATTAATTTTTATAGTTTTCTTACTTCTTACTCTGCTTTTAGAGTTACATAGGAAATTTGTGTTTCTCTCTAGACTAGAAAAGAAATCTTAAAATTTTACAATTATGTTCAAACTAAAATTTTAAGCTAAACAAAATGTATACTCTTAGTAATTCAAAGACTATTCTATCATGTATGTTATTGTCTAGCATTTTCTTGACACTGATTTTATATTTTTGCTACTATAAATCAAAATTTATCTAGATCTATGTTTGTGTACCAGTTCCTTTGCTTGCTCTTTATTCTTGGGTAAACATCCTATTCCTTGAAATTCTTTCAGCCTGATTTAGTCATCAGTTCTGTTAAATGTCATTATTTCACCCTCAATTTCGAACTGTAGTTCATTGCTTCTTTTGTTGCTTTTAACAAGTTTTTTTGATGGATTTTCTTTTCTCTCTAATTTTAAGATGTTTCTGTGTACATTTGTACTAATGCAGTTTCTGTCCTCTCTGTTTAGCTGTGTTCTTTGTTTCCTTTTCAGTAATGAGAGAAAGAGAGAGAGAGAGAGAGAGAGAGAGAGAGAGAGAGATATTACATGAAATAAATATTCATGCATTTTATAGGCAAGAAAATTCCCACGTATTTATGAGGAAAATAGGTTCACATATCAGGAATGTGTGTTTGACATGGAGAGTAGAGCCGTCTTGATTTCTATTTGGTATTTGCTGATTGGATGTAGAGAATCTCAATTGCTACCTGTAATCCTAGTAACTACTGAGAATCATAGCTCAAAGCCAGCCTGGGCTGTAAAACATGTTGAGATTTTTATCTCCAATTAAACACCAAAAGTCAGAAGTAGAGTTGTATCTAAGTAGTAGAGTGCTGGCCTTGAGCAAAAATCCCACCAAGCCCCAGGACACCCTCACTTCCTCCACACCAACACAGTTGCTTCTGTGCTTACTATACTCTCTACAGGAAGGAGAATGAGTGAGCTCCTACAGCCAAATGACCCTGTAAGTCTGAAGCTGGTGGTGGCCACTCAGTTTAAAGTTCAGACCAAGCATTGACTATGTGGAACTGGCTTCCTTGTGGTTTTGCAAACCAGACCACAAGTGATTATGCTGCTATAGGCCAGAGAGGAGAGATGGCTTGGCTTGCCAGGGCTCTGGGGATTGTAATACTGTTAACTATGAAGAAAGAAGAGATTTCTTAGAAAAGAAGCTTAATGATGAGCCTTGGAAAAATCCGACTGCCTTCTAAGTGGCACCTATGTTAGTTATGGTTGGCCACAATCTCCTGTAGAAGTTGGATGCTATGATCTTTGCTGGTGAGTTGGAGGAAACCACAGTGTCAGGCCAGGATGGCATGTAACCAGCCTATCTGCACAAGAGATGGCAGGCCTCAAGGTCATCCATCTCATGACTCCCATATTGGTGTACAGAATTATTTTGCGTTTCACCTATTCCTTACTGTTTTATCTTTGCTGTGTTTTGGGTTATCACTGTGACTTTATCTCTTAGCTTTCTTCCTTTTTTGTTTCAAGATGGTCTATTTTATTTATTTTGTTTTATTTTATTTTATTGTTGGGGTAATGTATAGAAGGGTTACATTTACTTTCATCAGGTAGTGGGCACGTTATTTCTCGAACATTGATATCTCTTCTCATGTTTTTTGTCACCGCGCCCGGCTTACTTCAGTGACTTTTATTTTTAAAAGTTCTATTGGTTGCTATTATTATTATTATTATCATTATTGTTATTATTATTTCTGGTATTAGGGTTTGAATTTGGCATCATGATTTCTGGCACTCACCCCTTGAGTTATACCTTTGGCAAAATCATGGTGTTTACTTTTTTTTGTAGGTCATGGGCATTGAATTCTGGCCCTGGGTGCTGTCCCTGAGCTCTTCAGCTCAATGCTAGTGCTCTACCACTTTGAGCCACAGTGCCGTTTCTGGTTTTCTGGTGGTTAATTGGAGATCAGAGTATCACAGAGCTTCATTCCCAGTCTGGCTTTGAACAGCAATCCTCAGATCTCAGCCTCCTGAGTAGCTAGGATTACAGGTGTGAGCCACTGCGCCCAGTTGTGTTTACTTTAAAAAATATTTTGATAACTGGCATTTGAATTCATGTGTTTGCATTTGCTAGTCTGATTTCAGACCATTGAGCTTTAAAAGCATTCATGTTCTGTTCTAATTAAAAAAAATATTTCTTCTATTTTATGATACTTCTGCAGAGTTTAATTCTATTCATTATTATTATTTCTCCTTATCCAGCTTCAGTATTTCTCCTCCCAGTTTGAACTTTATATTTTTCTTTTCTTCCTTTCTTTTGTATTAGCATATAGTAGCTATTCACAAGGAGATTTCATTATGACATTTCCACACCTACATACAGTATATTCTAATCAATCTCCCTCTTTACTTTCCCTTTTCCCATTCTTCTATTATTATACATGCCAAGAATCTATTTTAGCTGTGCTCATTCTCTTTCACTCTTTATTAGCCCAACATCCTCTTTCTAGAACCCACACAACAGAACCTCCTCCTCCCCAACCCCTATTGATCAACCACTTTCATTGAGGTTCTTTATGCCATTTTTATATATAATTACAGTGGAGATCTAAATTATTCACATTCCATCTTTGTTTTTCCATTTCTCTTCCTAGTTAATAGTCCTAGACTTATTGTCTATATTTATCCATAGTAGGATATATCATCTATGGGAGTCTGATAGGTTTTATATATCCTTTTGCCTTGTTAACTTCATGCTGTTTCTGATTACATGAGTTTCTTGTTGTAGCTACAGAAAAGTATCACAAGTAGAGTGTTTTAAAATAATACGAATAGATTCTTTTCATTTCTAAAAGAAGTCCAAAATGAATCCTATTGAGCAGCAATCAATATGTAGCCAATACTAGATTTCCTTTGGAGGACCTTGAGGGTTCTTGCTTCTTTGACTTTTCCAGATTTAGAGGTCATATGTTGCTCCTTCCTCCCTTTTTAAAGCCCATCACTTTAAGCTTTGCTGTTACCCATCTCTTCTGGCTTTGGCTTTTTTTCTTTATTTTTTCTTTTTGGTCTTTATTTTTTTCTTTATTTTTATTTTTTTGCCAGTCCTGGGCCTTGAACTCAGGGCCTGAGCATTGCCCTTGAGTTTTCTCAAGGCTAGAGATCTACCTCTTGAACCACAGCGTAGTTGTATGTTTATTATTAAAGTGTTGTACAGAAGGGTTAATATGTCACAATTCAGATAATGTATACATTTCTCCTTTGGACAATGTCATCCTTTCCTTCACTTTTCCTCCCACCCCTACCCACATGTTGCTTATTTTTAGGTTACTTTATTATTATTAAAAGTGATATATAGATGGGTTACATTTACATGTGTCAAGTAATAAGTACATTTCCTTTTGTACACTTCCTTTTGTACAGTGTCATCTGTTTCCCCCATTCTCTCCCATTCCTTCCCTCCCATCTACACCCATAAATTGCAAAATTCACTTTCATCAGTGTCCAGTGTGCTGCACTAGTTCATCTTTTTTTTTTGCCAGTCGTGGGCTTGGGCTCAGGGCCTGAACACTGTCCTTGGATTTTCTCAAGGCTAGAACTCTACCACTTGAGCCTCAGCACCACTTCCGGCTTTTTTCTATGTATGTGGTACTGAGGAATCGAACCTGGGTCTTCGTGCATGCTAGGCAAGCACTCTACCACTAGGCCAAACTCCCAGCCCACTAGTTCATCCTTTTATCTAGCATGCATGCTCTCCCATATATATGCATGTGAATATACTGTACATAAGGTAAAGAATACAGAATCATCAGAAAAAGAAAAAAAAATTTTAAAGTTTTCTGTTTCCATATATTTGCAGTTCAACTCAGTATGTGTATTATTTTATATACATATGAAGAGGCACTTAGGCATTGCACTTTTGTGATTCTCTCCTAAGACCTACCTTCTGTATATGAGTATCCAGAATCCTGTGTAATTTCTTGTGTCTATGTACATTTTTTGTTCAAGGCTAGTGCCCTGTCACTTGAGCTACGGAACCACATCCAGCCTTTTCTGTGTATGTGGTACCAAGGAATTGGACCCAAGGCTTCTTGCATGCTAGGTGAGCACTCTACCATTACGCCAAATACCCAGCCCTTAAGGGTGCTTTTTTGCCAGTCCTGGGCCTTGAACTCAGGGCCTGAGCATTGTCCTTGGGCTTTCTCAAGGCTAGCAGTCTGCCACTTGAGCAACAGCACTGCTTCTGGCTTTTTCTGTGTCTGTGGTACCGAGGAATTGAACCACTAGGCCAAGTTTCCAGACCTAAGACAAGATTCTTTATTTTTTGTTGGTTGTGGGGATTGAACTATTGATAACAGCGATGTCCCCGAGCTCTTCAGCTCAAGGCTTCCCCTCTACCCCTTCATTTATAGCACCACTTCATAGGGTGTTTTGTGTGTGTGTGTGTGTGTGTGTGTGTGTGTGTGTGTGTGTGTGTGTGTGTGTGTAGTTATAAATGGGCAGGGAAATTTGCTCTTTCATCCAAAGTCTTGCTTCAGCAACGCCTTTCACAGAATCTCCTTGTACTTAACTATGTTCTTTCACATCTTTCTGCCTTACTTCAGGCAGGTCTCCATTCTGTATGAATGTCTTACTGATTTGAAGACATAAGTGAAATACTGCTTTTAATGAATCATTCCTTGATAATTCCAGCAACATGTATTTTTAAATTTCATGTATTTTCAAATATTTGTACATTTTTATTTTGTACATAAAGATTTTGTACATAAGGATTACCAAAGGTCAAGTAAACTTATATCACTAGGACTAGAGCCACAAATAAATCTTTTCATTCATATTCTTTTATATTCTTTGGAATATACTATACTAAGCTTGCTATAGATGATGATTCACATTATTTCAAAAAATCCTAATTTTAGACACAATATCATTGTCTTTGTCTTAAGGTATTTGGGGTATTGCATCACTGCTAGGGAACACTCATCAGCACAGTGTCCATAGTATAATTATTAAAATTCAGATTGTATATTGGAGTACATATTAAACTATATACCTTACTTCAACAACTTGTCATTTTTTTCCAAAATTATTTTAATCTCCCAGGATCTGATCTAGGCTCCTACATTACATTTAATAGTTAATGGACTCAAATCACATACTTTGAGTTGCAATATCATGTTTGCTGAATGGTGGTAACTCTTTAGCTTTCCTTTTCACTTCTTCAGAAATTTGTTGCAATTTTTCTGTAAACAAGAGCTATTCTTCCTCTCCTCTATTCATTCAATTATTTACATCAGTATAAACTCATGAATATTTATATAGTGTCTAGGCTTGTTATCCAGTAGTATCATTGATTATTTGATTGCACATACTCTTGTATCTTTGACCATTATGAATTTTTTCACATTGAGTCCAGAGTGCTTTTGAAATGTTCCATCCTTGTTTAAGTATATCCTTATTTTCTGACCCCACAGAATTTCCCAGCCTTATCTTTTATTTTCCCTAAGGTAGCCCTATAAATAACTGTATATTCAGTAAGAAAGATCTGTACTTCATTGTTTCTATCCTATCAGTAGATAGGACTGATAAGTGTGTGTGTGTATGTGTGTGTGTGTGTGTGTGTGTGTGTGTGTGTATGTGTATGTGTGTATGTATATGTGTGTGTGTATACATAGCAGTCTTTCAGTAAACATTGACAAAGTTTCAAAATATTTATGTTTAGCCACTGTGGTCTCCATAGACATGTGCATATATATATATACATACATATAGCTAGATACATAGATACATGTATATCTATATTTCTTTTTTTTTCTCTGCTATCCCTTAGCTTCTTTTGCTCAAGGCTAGTGCTTTACCACTTGAGCAACAGTGCAACTTCTGGCTTTCTTTAAGTAGTTTATTGGAAATAAGAGTGTCATGGACTTTCCTACTGTGCTTTGAACTGTCTTCAGTGTAGCCTGGATTATAGGTGTGAGCAACCAGCTCCAAGCTTCTGTATCTCTTTGAGTATTTATGTGCATTTTTGTATATAACCATAAATCCATGGCGATGTTTCCACTTAAATTGAATATGCCTAAAATATTATTTTAAGTGGATGTATAGTCAAGGAACATGATCATCCAATAACATTTTCCACTTTGCAGTTTTGTAAACTATCTCCTAGAGTTCCTAGTCTATTACGATTTAAGTGGAGCTTTGAAGATGTCAAGAAGTTGACTTTATTTGCTTTTAGATGCTTGGTACAAAGTAACTATATCTAACCAGTTATGTATTATCAACAAATAGAAGATTTGATAAAGTAATTTGACCTTGTAGGTCACCACTACAGCTAAACAATCATAATCTGTATCTTACCATATTTTTCGTATTTTATTTTTACCTGGCAGGAAATCTGATAGATACTTTATAAGTGCCTTTTGGTAAGACTTTAAAGTTTAGATCTTATTTTTAGTTTATTCACAAAACAGGATAAGAACATCTCTATGAGACATGTTTGGTTTGCTTTTTAACTTTCAGATTTTTAAATGTTTTTTTTGTTTTTAGATATTTCTAGTCATGGAGGATAAACAGTACTCAGAGTTCCTTTTCCTTAATGTTTTAAAATATTCTGAACTCAGTAATTTGAGACAGTTAAGACTGTATTCTAAAAATAGCAGTTGGCAAACTATAGTCTGTGGACCAGATGTTAGGCTTTGTGAATAAAGTTTTATTAGAATACACACATACATATTTATTTCTACATTGTATCTGCATTTGTCAAACAAGGCCAACATTGGATACTTGGAACATACATGATATAGCCTAGAAAACCTCAAGTTACTATCAGAGACTCCATAGACCCTTCTTAGAGCTTATTTTAGTTTATTTTGTATGTCTATTGGAGCTTGAATTTAGGATCTAGGTGCTGTCCCTGAGCTTTTTTTGCTTAAAGTTAGCACTCTACCACTTGAGCCACAGCTCCACTTCTAGCTTTATTCCTGCTTAGTTGGAGATAAGAGTCTCATGGACTTTCTTGTCTGGCTGGCTTTGAACACTATTTCTCAGATCTCAGTCTCTTGAGTAACTAGAATTATAGGTGCGAGCCACCAGTGCCCATCTTAAAACTTATTTTTAATCCACTTAAAAATGCACATCTTTTGTAATCCTACCCACTAAGGAGGATGAGATCTGAGAATCACTGAAGTTGGCTAGAGCACAAAAGTCTGTGAGACTCTTATCTCCAGTAAATTACCAAAAAAAAAAGTGGAGCTGTAGCTCAAGTGGTAGAGCACCAGCCTTGAGCAGTAAGCTTAGAAACAGTCCCCAGACCCAATTCCTTCAACCAGGACTCAAATTTAATCGTCACTACCTGCCAATTACGCCACTAAATTGTGAGTCCAGTGAAGTCCTCTATTCATTAGGTCAAAACCCTCATGACCCAATCATTGGATCCTGTAGGAAAGACCAAGACTTTTTAACAAAATCATCATATACTCTTTGGAATCTAGGTACAGATATCTGCTTTTTAATTTACTTCTGTCAAATCATGTACTTTTAAAAAGCAATTAAACATGTCACCATCCCCAAATAGGATTTTTCAATTAAGTATAATGTATTCCATTTTATTGTAAATAAAAAAGTTAATTCACCTAGCTGTCAATTGTTGTGTAGTAAACCATTTCAATGCTCCTGTTGTAAACAAAAAGTGCATCCCTGGGCAGGGAGTTTGGCTTAGTGGTAGAGTGCTTGCCTAGCATACAGGAAGACCCAAGTTCAATTCCTCAGTACCACATACGTAGAAAAAGTCAGAAGTGGTGCTGTGGCTCAAGTAGTAGAGCACTAACCTTGAGGAAAGCCCAAGAACAGTGCCTAGGCCCTGAGTTCGAGCTCAGTACTTTGACCTTTTATTTGTATATATTATATTCCTTTCCTTGTATAGATCTAATTAGTACTTTTAATCTGTCCTTCTTTGCGTTTATTTTCCATTCGAGTCTTGATGTCTGATGGTTCTAAAGTGGCTTATTGTAGAATGCCAAGTGCAGCTTCTACTGATTTATAAACACTCTCTTGGTGTCACTATCAACAGCAGTTAAAATCTTATTTAAAATAGTCATTTCACTGTTGAAATGCCATAAAATTCTATAGACAGATTTTTTTCTATATATTTTATTGTAATTAATAGAAGGGTTACAGCAAAACCTAGATAGACAGATTTTTAAACTAAAAGTGAATTTCTGCCAAATTGTTCATGAAGGAGCTCTATTTTTAAGTGTGAGATCTCTGAAAAAAATTAAACTCTGTTTCCAGTTAGCTACATTTACTGTAGGTATTATTGAGCTGTTGACATGTGAACCTTCAAGAATAGATGTTGTGATTTAGAGGAATAATTTGCGATTAAAATGTAGTGATTGGCATTTACTTTAAACTTAATGTTGCTAAAAAGAAATACAAGACCAGTACTGTATAGCTGAACATAATTTACCTTTACCAGTAATTTTTTTCATATAATTTTATTGTAGTCAATAGATGGGTTACATTATATTTGCCAGATAGAAGGTGCATTACTTCACATACATTGATACCCTCTCTCATGTCTTTCCATAGTGGTTGAACGAGTTTGCACTCCCACCATCACTTTACCAGAAATTTTTTATCTACATTGGTTGGCCAAGATTTTCTCCTGATTGTACAGATCATTGTTTAGGTTTCTTTTGTAATTGCTGTCTTAAAAATTTCTAGTTAGGAATTGTTTTGGAATTGCTCTAAAGAGAAACTCTATCTGTCTGTCTGTCTATCTATCTATCTATCTATCTATCTATCTATCTATCTATCTATCTATCTATCTGTACAAACACACATATATATGTATGTGTATATGATATCAAGGTTTTACTTTTTTTTCTGTAGTACTGGGGCTTGAACTCAAGGTCCGGATTCTGTCCCTGAGCTATTTTGGCTCAAGGCTAATTTTTCTGCCACTCAAGACACACCTCCACATCCCATTTCTTGGAATTGGACATAAAGAATTTTGCTGCGCTGGATGGCTTGAAAGAAAGTGCAGTCTTCAAATCTCATTCTTCTGCCTAGCTAGAATTATAGGCTTGAGCCACTAGAGCCTGGTTCTTGTTTACTTCTTGGTTGAGGAAAAGGTTCTTCTGTAATCAGAAACTAAAACAATTATCACAAAAATTTAAGCAATATATCTGATCTGTAAGTACATTTCAAGTACACACATGCATTTGAACCTATCTTTTCAATACACTACTTCTACAAATCTGCTGATAGTTTGAAACATTTTTTCTAGAGACCTTGCAGGATAAATTTTCTTAATGGAAGAGTGGATGCAGGTATGAGTGGATGAATGAAGTGAGTTGATGTTTTTAAATGATGTCATAATAATGTCTTGTTATCACAAATGTTTGCTTATTCAAATGTAAGAATATTCGTTGGCAATACTATGTTACATTGCACCACTCATAGTGAACAAATAATTTTTATGTGTGGCATTTAGGTGATAGTCCCCCAAATTTGTCACTTTTCAAGAAATATAATAAGAAACCAATTGAAAACCTCAACGTGTTGGTGTGCTTAACTATTCTGTAGGTATGAAGAAGGGAATCGCCTAATAGTTTATGATGCCTGCTATCATGATGGACTTTGGCCCTAATAGGGGCTGTAGACGTCAACATGCTTGCATTTTTTTTTGCCAGTCCTGGGCATGAGCTCAGGATCTGAGCACTGTCCCTGTCCCTGGATTTTCTCAAGGCTAGGGCTAAACCACTTGAGGCACAGCACCACTTCTGGCTTTTTTCTATGTATGTGGTAACGAGGGATCGAACCCGGGTCTTCGTGCATACTAGGCAAGCACTTGACCACTAGGCCAAAATTCCGGCCCCCATGCTTGCATTTTTTTATGTGCCTGCCTTGGGGTTTGAACTCAGAGCCTGGATACTGTTGTTTTTAGCTTGAGGCTAGCACTCTAGCACTTGGACCATAGTTCCACTTTTGGATTTGTTTTCTGGATTTTGTTTTTTGGTAGGTAATCAGAGATAAGTCTTGGAATCTCATGTACTTTCCTGCCTGGTCTTGCTCCATACCTCAATCCTCAGATGTTAGCTTCCTGAGTAGCTAGGATTATAGACATGAGCCTCTGGTGCCCAACAATATGCTTTCATTTTTTTTAAAACAGATTATACAACAAAAGAATAAAGGAAAATGCTACCGGAGAATAAAAGGAGCATCATTTAGATTTGTTGGTAGGGTAGTTGGGTGAATGGGAGTGGTCACGATAATCCCTATTGATTTCTCTCCTTGGATTTGAGACTATGTAAAGATTTCTGAGAGTTTGCATCATTTCCCCCCTTTTAATCCTTTTATAGGAAGTTAATTGATTTCTTAGCAGAGGCAGATTTTCGTGGCTTAATAAAGCTCTACCTCATTGAGTCACCTCAGAAATTGCATCTGCAGTTGTCTGGCAAATCAATTTTGTGGTATTTTTCTGTCCCAGAAATTAACTGCTACATGTGTAGTGTTAAGTGAAAAATTTAGGTCTGATGCACTGCTTTTGTAATGAAAGAACAAAAATACTCTAAAGATGGTCAATAATTATTAGCTCTTCAGAAAAGAAACCAGTATTGATTCAGCATCTACTCCTACTGTGAAGTTTCTTTTTAATGGCTTTTAGTTTGTGGAAATAGAGGTTGTCTTACTTGTGTTTTCTTTAAAGCAGAAATAAAATAACTCTTTCTCTTCCAACACTTACATATATGTGGATATGGTATCTCAGCAGTACATAGTAAAAAGATTTTAGAGATGAGACTACCAAAATTGGATAGGCAAATAAATTGTATAGGAAAGACTATCCTTTTCATAAAGTAAATAGTGCTTACTTGCTTGTAAGGAAAATATGTATCAGAAAATTAGGTTTTACTCTTATTTTCTGCTTCCTCTCTTTCCTCATGTTGAAGGTAGATTGCATGATGTCTTTGGAGACAACTTATGGATGTTTTCTTTTGTTAAGCCTGTCTAGTATGACGATATTGCAGCTTGTTTAGAGAAAATATGGTAAATAAGAGCTTCTTGCTATCTATTCTTTGTAAATGTTATGTTATTTAATTCTTATGAAATTTCTTAGAAGGATATCTTTCTATTTGCAAATGAACCAACAAACTCAGACTTGAGATCACTTACTCAATGACTAGTGTTTGTTTAGGGAAAAGAAACAACTTTTAAATGTGTTCACTTGACTGAAGAGCCTGCGCTTTTCTTTCACTGCGATGAAGGGTGGGGTAGGAAAGGAGAAAAACTTGGCTTGGACATGCGATGAGACTGGATAAGATAAATGTCAAGATTCTGTCACAAAAAAATAACTGTGATTGACATTGTTTTACTCAATTTTAAAATACTTGAAATGTATTACCTACTAAGAGTAGTTTCTCTGTGAGAATTCAGTGAGTGACAAGTTAAGGTGTAGAGGTGTGGCTAACAAGCTCTGAGAATAAAATGTAGCAGGTTCAACAAAAGCTTTTTTTCTGGCATAGTATGAAAAGTATTCAACCTCTTTTTTTAGAAGGCAAAGTAGAGAAAAAACACTTGCAAAAGATCTATAAATTTGGGGGCTGGGAGTTTGGCCTAGTGGTAAAATGCTTGCCTCACATGCGCAAAGACCTCTGTTCAATTCCTCAGTACCACATAGAAAAAGCTGGAAGTGGTGCTATGGCTCAAGTGGTAGAGACCTAGCCTTGAGAAAGTCCAAGGACAGTGCTCAGGTCCTGAGTTCAAGGCCCAGGACTGGCAAAAGAAAAAGGCATAAATTTGTGTGGATAAATAGAATTGCCCCTTTATCCTTATGAAAGGTACTTCATTATGCAAGAAAGACAAGAGATTTTTCCCCCATAGATCACACAGAAGCTAGAATGATTGAGACAGTTCTTTGTAGAAATCATGAAACTTCTCTCTAGATATTACTAGTCCTCTTGTTTTATTCAAGGGGATTAAATTAAGATAACTTTCACACATGAACCAGAGAAGTTCAAGCTTATATAATTAATATAATATATCCATTGAGATTCTCCCCCCCCATTTCCATCCCTCCATGCTGCTCTTGCTCCCTTCTTCTCTTCTTCGCTCCTGAACTGGGGCTTGAAATCCCGAGGCCCTCCTACTTCCCCATCCTGAGGTTTGTGGGGTTTTTTTTTTGTTGTTGTTGTTGTTGATGCTCTACCACTTGAGCCACCTGTTTACCTCCATATTTCTGCTAGTTAATTGGAGACAAGAATATCTCTGTTTTGTCTGCCGGGGATCTGGCTATGGACTGAGATTCTCAGTTTTCAGCTTCCTGAATAGCTAAGATAATGGACTTGAGCCATGGATGCCTGGCTTCTCCCTCTCTTTCTTCCCTTTGGCAGTACTAGGGTTTGAATGATCATGTGAGTCATATTCTAGCTTGATCTTCTTTTGCAAAGAAAATAATAAATATTTTTTCTTATATTTTTCACTCCTGATGTTTATTCTTGGCTTGCTATTTTTGTATACAAAAAGTCCCAGGGCTTAGACTCAGGGTTTAGGCGCTGTTCCTGACATTGTTTTGCTCAAGGCTAGTGCTCTACCACTTGAGTCACAGCTCCACTTGTGGCTTTTTGGTGGTTAATTGGAGATAATAATTTCTCTTCTCTTTCGTTGACCTTTGGTTAATCTCATTTTGTTGCAGTATCTGACTTTGTTACCTAGCATATTGTATATACATTTATTGGTTTATTTGAAATAGGAAAGGGAAGGGGGGGAAAACCAGATGATTGGGAGGGGGTGAGGGGAGGGAAATGAGAACAAAAACATGAGAAAGGTATCAGTGTTTGAGAAGTAATGCACGAATAATCTGGCAAATATAACTAACCCCTTTATGCATTACAATAAACAATTAAAAATGTCAGAAAAGAAAAAAGAATCTCATGGGACTTTTCCTGACCTGGCTGGCTTTGAACTGCAGTCTTCACATCTCAGTCTCCTGAGTATTACAGGCACGAACCACTGGCACCCAACTCCATTTATTTCTTTTTCTTTGAACTGGAAACTATCCATACCAGCTACATAAGGATTTGAAGAACATTGGTCAGGATCACAGCTGAAAGTAGAGTGGATCTATAATATAATCCTTAAGTTACTTTTTCCTGTTGCTCTAACCTTTCTCTTTTTTTCTCCCTGCATTAATGGATAGGAGTTTGATTTGCCTTTTCATGGCAAGGAAGATTAAATTGAAGGAAATGTGAACACTCTAAAGTAAAGGACAGGGAAACTTAGGATCATCAATCTTCTGTCCTTTAATTTGTCCATCCTGTACTTTTTTTTTTGGCCAGTCCTGGGCTTGATCTCAGGGGCTGAGCACTGTCCTTGGACTTTCTCAAGGCTAGAGTTCTACCATTTGAGCCTCAGCACCACTTCTGGCTTTTTTTCTATGTATGTGGTGCCGAGGAATCGAACCCAGGTCTTCGTGAATACTAGGCAGGCACTCTACCATTAGGTCAAACTCCTGGCCCCATCCTGTACTTTTTTTTTGCAGGTCGTGCCCCTCCCTAGGTCTGTTAGTGCCTGACATTGCTATGTTAATTGTCAGGAAAAGAGCACTAGAGATATCTATGATATATCGTCCTATTATTTACTTAACAAGTAGAGCAGTGAAGGTAATATTGATAAATTTGTGCTAGACACTGTTTTTAAGTTCTTTTGTATTTTACATATGCATGTAGAAGTTGAGTTTTTGAAGAGTAACATCTGTAATAAGATTATTGACTGAGTTTATGTACAACAGGTTAAGAAGCCTAGCTGGGATTTCAACTGTGCTCTCTCAGGACCCCAACCCTTGATTAATAGCAATGCATCAGTGCTAATAATTTCCTTTAGTTAAAAATTCCCTTAGTTAACATTTAAAGATTCAAATGTGACCAAGTTACAGTTTTTACTTATCCTTAAGTTGCTCTTAGTTTAGTCAGAGGAAGCCTTCTAAGCATTTGTTCAAATTACAAGACATAAGAAAGAACTTTTAGGGAAGTATGTGCAACGTTAGGGAAGCACAGTTCTTTTGGGTTTATGTTGACTCACTGAAGACTTTAGAGAAGATGTTTGATATGTGTGTGAGTGAGTGAGTGAGTGAGTGAGTGTGTGTGTGTGTGTGTGTGTGTGTATGTATGTATGCATGCATGCATGCATGTATGTATGTGTATGTGTATATGTATTTTTTTTGCCAGTCCTGGGCTCGAGCTCAGGGCCTGAGCACTGTCCTTAGACCTTCTCAAGGCTAGAGCTCTACCACTTGAGCCTCAGCACCACTTCCGGCTTTTATCTATGTATCTGGTACCAAGGAATTGAACCCCGGTCTTTATGCATGGTAGGCAAGCACTCTACCACTAGGCCAAACCCCAGCCCCTGATACTGTTTTTGAGAGTTCAGATGACTTTGGCGAATTTCATAATTAGTTTTGTGATATAATAATATTTTGAGTATGGACAGTATCAACAATAATAGCGAGACTTGGAGGCCCAGGGCTCCCTCAGGCAGTGTTGAGTATGTGGATGTGATTGTGGCTGATGCATGTCAGAAAAAGGCAATATCTAGGATAAGACTTAGAAGTTGAGTTGACATTATGTTTTGATGGGTCTTTGAAGGTTCAGGATTTTGGACTTGTTCCTAGAAGCCTTAGTGAGGCATCAGATATGCAGTCAGGGAATTGATAACATCTGATCCCAATGGTGTTAACGTGGAGGTTGGATTAGAAGGTGAAGAAATTAGTAAGAAAGACTTCTTGATGAAAGGAATACAGTAAGTACTATAGGATAGCAGATACTAGAGTCTCAAATAAGTGGTGGGGGTAGCTAGAGTAAAAGATTTTACAAATTATGATTGGCAATGAGGAAGAAATCAAAGGAGTTTGATTTTGTTTTAATATATAGCTATAAGTATAGTTTTATTTTTCCTTTTTTCATGCATTTTTATTGTTATTCTAAAGGTGATTTACAGAGGGGTTACAGTTAAATAAGTCAGGTAAAGAGTACATTTCTTTTGAACAATGTCACCACTCCCCTGGTTCTCTTCCATTTTCTTCCTCCTATTCCCATCCACCAGTTGTTCAGTTCATTTCCACATAGTGTCTAGTGAGTACCACTGTTGCATTTGTTCATTCTTTGTACTTCCGTTTCTGTGCCCCTCTTACCTCCCCCAAAGACATAAATGAACAAATAAGACAAAAGGAAAACAAAAGCAAAGAAAAGCCTCTTGTTTCTATTTCCTGGAGTTCATTTCAGTAAATATTTTATATGATCAGATGCACATAGGTATTATTCTTTTGTGTTCCTCTTATAAGAATATCTTCCTTTGGTAAATTTTGACTTTTATTTAAAATAGGGAAGCCAAAAAGAAGACCGAACTGTGGCTAACAGACAGATAACAAATATGTTTTTTGAAAATGTAGAAATTTAAGGGCATCTAGAACATATAGTGAAGGGAGATGTCCAGTATGCTGATGACTCATAATCTTTATTTTCAGCTACAAAAACAATACATTGGAGTTTGGAAGCAATCAGGGATCTCAAATATGAAATAACATTTCATGAGTCATAAGAATAAATCATTAAATTGGTGGGAATAAATGTTATCATAAAAGGAAATAAAGAACTCAAGGCAAAGTTGATATATTATCTATCCATGTGTCTTCTTTATGCTTTTCTTAGGGTAGATTTGAATGAGTGAGATCATAAGGAATGGTTAACACTTAAATACACTTACTTGTATGGAAAGATTGACAACTCCAAACACAGAAAGGCCCATCCTCAATCCTAATGACTAGCACACTAATCTGATCGCTGAAGCAACTTTCGCTTGCTTCATGAGTCTCTTTAAAAGCCTAGTAACATTTAAGAGCAATGTAGTATACATGAAAAAAATATATAGCCTTCTTTAATCAATACTAAGAAGAAAACAAAGGAAGGGCCTAACCATCTTCTAGTATTAGGGTCACATTTACGTGTTCTATTATGGATGCCCAACATCCTTTGTAGCAGAATGAGTGGCTGATGAAAGGGCCTTAGTTTTATTGAGTGGCAAGGTGTCTCAAACCTTTACTGAGTGTACACTTGTGTAGTGTGTAAGTTCCATATGTTTCCCAGCCTGTAATATTATTTGTTAACAGGAAGCTAGTAATATGTTGCAACTATAGTATTCTAACCAAAATTAAATAGAATTGATCCTTGTGTCTTGTGCATGACACCTTATAATCAATAACTGTTGAAAAACTATTACTAGTACACTTGGCAGACTGTTGTTTTCCTATTACTACTACTACTGCTACTACTACTACATACATTAATATTTGTACCTCTGCAAATGAGATATTCGATAAACTGGTTATATTTTAGGTTCTAGAATTAAGTAGTTTGCCCAGTTCTGCCATTTGGGTAGACATATTCATGAAGTTATATGCATTTTTGTTTTATAAATAAACTATCACACAAAAAATTAGACTTTATTCAATTCAGTTTTTGTAGACAATCTGTTTTTACTTATAGCAAGTCAGACTGTAGAATTTGCTTAAAAGATTTGCCATGTAGGTTATAACAAATTATGTTGTGTAGTACGAAGAGCATAGGCTTTGGAACTTAATGTGTGCTTAAGTCCATGCATTGCCATGCCTTAGCTGAGTGAGCGGGATACTCTACCTCACAGTTGTTTTTTTTCTGGTTGGAAAATGAGTCAATATAGCACCGAGCTCTCAAAATTGCTGTGAAGCCTAACGGAAAAAGCCAATGTATGGCTGGGAGTTTGGCCTAGTGGTAGAGTGCTTGCCTTGCATGCACGAAGGCCAGGGGTTCAATTCCTTGGTACCATGTACATAGAAAAAAGCCGGAATTGGTGCTGAGGCTCAAGTGGTAGAGCTTTAGCCTTGGAAGGTCTAAGGACAGTGCTCAAGCCCTGAGCTCAAGCCCAAGCCTGGCAAAAAAAAAAGCCAATGTAAAATGTCAAGTTCAGTATTTATAGTTTTGCTATTTTTCTTTTTCCTGGACATGAATGAAGCCAGCATTTCCCAAAATATGTTCTGTTAAACACTAATCCTTCAAAACGCACTGTTTTTAATTCTTAGAAGTGTTCATTGGAGCCAGGCGCTGGTGGCTCATGCCAGTGATCCTAGCAATTCAGGAAACAGAAATCAGAGGATCGTGGTTATTTTTTTTTCTTTTTGGTTGTGGGACTTGAATTCTGGGCCTGGGCACTGTCCCTGAACACTTCAGGTCTACCACATTGAGCCACAGTGCACTTCCAGTTTTCTGGTGGTTACTGGGAGATAAAGAGTCTCACGGACTTTAGTGCCTGGGATGGCTTTGGACTGCGATCCTCAGATCTCCGCTAGGATTACAGGAGTGAGCCACTGGCACCTGGCAGACAATCATGGGTTGATGTCAGCCCCAGATAGGAGATTCTGAGATTCTGATCTTCAACTAACCACTTAAAAGCTGAAATTGGAGCTGTAACTCAAGTGATTGAGCACTAGTTCCTAGGCCCTGAGTTCAAGCCTGAGGACTGTCACACATACACACGTGCATGCTCACACACACATACACACATGCACACAAAGTATTGATTGGTCAGCTGTATTTGTAAAATACTACTGTAGTGTCTCCTGGAGTGCTAAAGTAGACATAGTCCATATCTATGGTGTGTAAAAGCTAATGCCATGAGCAGGACATTTTTTAAAATTATTGTTCTTTAACTTTTTTTGCTGGTCCTGGGGCTTTATCTCGGGACCTGGGCACTGTCCTTGAGCTTTCTCAAGGCTAGCAGTTTACCCTTGAGCCACAGCACCACTTCCAGCTTTTTCTGTGTATGTGGTACCAGGAAATTGAACCCAGGTCTCTGTGCCACTCTACCACTAGGCTACCCTCCTGGTCTATTCTTTAACTTTTTTTTTGTGATACCAGGGCTTGAACTTAAGAACTTGAATTTGTTTGGTAGGCACTTTTCCACTTGAGCCATGCCTCCAGTCTTTTTTCTGGTTATTTTGGAGGTGCAATCTCATAGACTTTTTTGCCTGGGTTGCTCTCTAACCTAGATTCACAAGATCTCAGCTTCTTGAATAGCTGACAATTGTAGGCATGAGCAACCAGTGCCTGGCTTGTTCATCATTTTAAAACTTAATACTTTCCAGATTTATTTTTGTCAGTATACCTTTTTTTGAGGGAGGGAGGAACACCTACAAGCGAGTCATGTTATTGATATAATACTTTGTAAAAATTGAATTTAGTCTAAGAGCCAGGTGTTGTTATTCAGTATCTACGTGTTTGGTTTCATTGACACACCTTTCATTATCTTGAGGACTGACACTGGCCAGCTTAAAAGTTTTGACAGTGTGTCTGTTCTGATGGACAGGATTAGCCGATGGACAGGATTAGTTTGGGAGGATTTTGAATTTATAACTGAACCATTTGTAGCTATGTGGCCCTAATGACTAATTGTTACATGGATATTTCTCAGAGACCTCAAAAATTTCTTGTAAAATCAGTGCAAAAATATTTGTGAAAACAGTATAGAAAATTAAAAACTGTCAATTGAAGATGCTATTTGTTTTGCACGGTGAATGTAATTCTAGAAGCTATAAACGTCTGCCTGGGCTGTCTGCAGAATGAACAATGCTGTTTCCTTTTCTTACTGAACAAGCTTGGGCCTTTGGCTACCTGCCCAAAAACATTTTCAACACTTGGGTTTCTTAATACTTAAAATGATTCCCAGGTGAATGTGCTTCAATGTCAGTAGCCTCATCTTTTGTCAATGTTCTTGGACTTTCTTATAGAAGCTATTTCACAATACAATATGAACTATCACATCATGCAGTTATCCCTGCTGCTGGATACCCAGTAATGAATAATAATTATGATGTATAATAGAAAAGATGGTTAGGATTTAATTAATAAGCTCTATTTAGTGGTTTTAGCACTCAGCCTTCTCATACAGTTCAAATTTCTTTGTACTTACATTTCTCTTTTCTGGTAGGATTCATTAGGTGAGATGATGCTGCTTTAACATCAAACACTATGCAAATGATGAGAAAAATCTTGAGTTACTGTTTCAGACTAATTTTGTTTTATTGATTGGTGTTAATGGAGATAGCTGTGTAACTCATTTTGTTACTGTGTTTAGAGAAGCTTAGGTGGTACAGAGTAAGTAGCTATAGGAAACTACAAAAATTAAAATCATGTTTTTGTTTCCCATTTTACAGTTTTAAGGTCGACAATGCACATAATTGGACAACTACAGCTTAGTATTGCAATTATTTTTTTCTGTCTCTCTTTTTGTGCCTGTAGTGGAGGGGGGACACTTGCATGGCTCTTTCACACAAGGTTGGCATTCTAACACTTGAGCCACAGCTCCACTTCCAGCTTTTTTCTGGTGAATAGGAGATAAGCGTCTCATAGACTTTTCTGCCTGGGATGACTCAAACTGCAATTCGCAGATCTTATTCTCCCGAGTAGTAAAGGTTAGAAGTGTGATATGCTAGTGCTTGGCTTCACTTTTTCTGTTTTTAGAAATAAAAATTCCCCATTTCTGATTTTTGAGGTAGAGCTGAAAATTATGTTACTTCATCATCACAAAACATTAAATAGTTAATACTGTAGATATTTATTTTCTAGTTCCACAAAAATATCTAAAGAAGTCTTTTTAATCACATAAAACCGTATTCCTGGCAATAGAGACACAACTTTGCTCTTCATCACAAAAGTGCTTCTTTCTTGATGTACAGAGGCAGTTGTGACACAAAATTGGCAGAAAATGTGCCATGCCCTTTTGATTTTTTTCTCATTTAGGAAGTTCTCACTTTTTTGCTTAAAATAAATCATGTCTCTGAAGTTTTAAACCTAAACCCAACAATCTAGCTTTACTGCTTCTGATAGAAGCAGTTTTTTTCTTCTTTTTTTTCTTTTTATTAAAGAATTTATTAACATTGATTTTTACATCATATTTCAAATGACATGTTTAACAGACAAGTGTTCAAGAAGGGAATCTATATCACTGGCACACTTTTTAGAACATAATCAAAATTAGGCTAAGGGTTTGTATATCATAGATACATATTAATTTATTTTTTATTAAATAATTTTTATTGTGATTAATAGAAGGTGCATAACTTCACAAACATTGATTCCCTTTCTCATGACATGGTCCCCATTTCCCTCCCACCCTCCTCCTGCTTATCTTGATTTCCCCCCTTCCCTATCCAATTTCAAATAACCAGTTAAGCACATATAAAATATATTAGATAACAAGGTGAAAAATTGTAACAATATGAGATAACCCAGGGATGCCATACTGCTTTCTATAGTGGTTGAATGAGTTTGCACTCCCACCAACAGTGTAGTAGTGATCCCTCCTGGCGATAGAAGCAGTTTTAATTTATATTTTATAAGTCAAATTTAAATGTCAGTTCTAAAACCATATCTTCAACGATAAAATTGATAGTTTGTGGACTTTAATTTTTACTACAATATTGATCCAGAGAGCATATCAGGGTGTCATATTGATTGTTTTCTTTTCCTTTTTGTTATATTGATTTGGATACTTAAAGTCTTTTTGTTTAAGATAGATTACAAACCATATTTAAAACTATAATACATATCAAAATAAATTTAGTCAAAATTGGTGCTGGCTTTTTAGTGAGTTTACTAATAATTGTGTTATCCTTTTTGTCAAAAAGACCATAGTAATGAAAACCACGTTTCACCTTTTACATAGATAATTGGATGAGATCACCAGATGCTGATGTTAAGACCACATCAACAGGAAAAGTTGAAAATGGGAGCTGCATGGAAAAATACTAGAACCAATTAGTGCTGTCAAAAACCATATGACCATGTATATGCAAGAAAAATAGATTTTTGACCATGGACTGACCTCAAGTTATTTAATAGTGGAAAGAAACAGCAAGATTTCTCTTCTTGGTTTTTGTAGACTTCTCATAATTCCTGAAAGTACCTTGGGAATTGACACATTGTGATCAGTGCTTGAAAATTCATGTTTGATTATTTTTGTTGTTCTAATATTTTATAATTTACAAAGATTTACTGAAAGATTAAGAAATTATACTGAGAATCTATAATTTTATTGTATATATGCTACAATTAACATTTTGCCTATTTCCTATATAATGTACCTGTTTTCTTATATATGTCTCCCAATCTTATTTTGTATATTACAGAAAATACTGTACAAATCAATAATTTCAGTCATTCAGGACTTCAGCACACACATCACTTATTAGTTTAAAATTTGGTATTTTTAAAGATACAGTTTACATATAATGCACGGTACAGCTTTTTAGTAGACTATCAAGTTATTTAACAAGCTTATACTTCTGTATAATTAGAAATCTTATCAATATGAAGGATAATTACTATTATTCCAGGAAGTTTCTCTATGCCCCTTCACAGTCAAACCGTGACCTCGCTTCCGGTCTTACAGGAAACAGCTCTGGTGATATTTTTCATAAAAAGTTATTATAATTTCATAAAGTGGAATTATACTGTATGCGTTCTTTGTGATTAAAGCTTTCATGCAACTTATTTCTGAGAATGGTTTATGTTGTTGTTTGCATCAGTTCATTTCTTTACATGGGTGAATAGTTTCAACCACAACTTATTTATTAGTTCTCTTATGAATTAATATTCAGATTATTATCATTATGGGGTTAATCATGAATAAAGTAGCTCTGGGAAATCTTTTGTAAGGCTTTCTTCATAGGTAATTGTCTTGGAATAGAATTACTATATCATGGAATGATTTTGTAAGAACCTGATAGATATTCTTAAAAACTGCACTGGTTCTCCTCTCCCTACATGCATTCTGGCTGTCCAACGATGTCCAGTATTGTCAGTTTTCAGTCTTCTTGTGGATGTGTTAATGTCTACTAGATCTCATTATGCTTCTATTTTTCCTTCCATTTCTTTTCCCTTTTGCCCTTTCCCTTTTCCTTTTTGCCTTTCACCTTTCCTTCTCTCTGCCCTCATGTCCCCTCTTTTTTCATGTTAATGTGCACTTCTGATATCTTATTACCTCTTTCTTTGTGAAGTGTCTGTTGTAACTCTTCGTCCATTTTTCAAACTGAATATTTGTTTTATTGAATGGAAAATCTTTATATAACTTGGATACTAATGTGTTGTTAGATAAGTCTTTAAAATACTTTCTTCTAGCTTATGACTGAATCTCATTCATTTAGAAGTGATACATTCTCTGGAGAAAGTTTTCATTGACATGAAGTTTAGCATGATCAACAACATTATAAGTGTTGTTTTTTTGTGTGAGTTTGGTATTCAAAACTTTACTTTTATCTTTGCATTATTACCCATCAGTTAGCTACTGCTACTGATTAAAGTAGAGAAAGCTATGCTGTGTAAACCCAGAACAGCAGATTGAGACCCGAGAGATACAGCAGTAGATAAAGCAGCAGAGTAAAGACTCCACAGACTATTATACCAGGAGGAGACTTCCAAGTTCACAGTAGAGTCACACATTGCACTGATCTAGTTTTATCTGCATTGACTGAATTATCTGGACTATAAACACAGAATTTAACTTGAAGTTAGGATATCAAAGGCCATGGTGTCTTGGAATAATGTCTATCTTGTCATCTTTGCCTCAAAATTTAGTACAGAGCCCTTAATACATACCACTTACTGTTTTATAGCCTAGAGAGGAGAGGAAACAAACTTGGATAAAACACTAATAATGTGAAGGGAAGACAACTTACATGACTTCTGAGAAAGCCATGAAAAAGAAGCAGAGTATTGATTTATGTTATTAGACCTACTTTTACAAGTGCTTATTTTGACCCATCTGTTAAGAGTATGACAGTGATTAAACTGTACAATAAAATATTCTTCAGACCTATGTAAATTGCTGATTTAGAAGAAATGTATCCAAATTTTGAGACCATGTTTAATATCAATATGGGAGAATATTTTTTGGTATAATATTAAAAGTTTATTTTTTTGTCTAGTGATCAAGTGAGCCTTTATGGATTTTTATTCCATTAGAAATAAAATAGGAACATGGAAACAAATCTAGGAAGTTCTCCCAACCAGAAACGAATGCATGTTGTAGGTGGGACCGAGTGCACTTTTCTGTTCATCATACAGTCACTTTTAAGTGTAAATAGCATGATAATTTTTGTAGGAATTGCAACAAACCTTAATTATCCAGCTAAATATCACTACCAGTTCAAGGAATCATGACTTGTTTCTATGCACATAGGAACAGGTGTATTCAACTCCCGAGTTATCATCCAGATCTGTGATCTGAGGGTTTGTCAGTCATTATTAAAATTGAACATACTCTCTTTTTCTGACTCAGCAGTTGTTGGATACATTCATAGCTGCATAGTAATATGTTACAGTGCTATGACAAACCTGCTCAAAAGTTCTTAGATGAGTGGATGTCCCTGAGCACTTACTTCAAGGGTGGCTCATTCTATCACTTGAGCCACAGCTCCATTTTTGGCATTTTGATGGTTAATTGAAGATAACAGTCTCAAGGATTTTCCTGCCCAGGCTGGCTTCAAACTTTGAAATCCTCAGATCAAGTTAGCTATGATTACAGGCACAAACAACCAGCGCCTGGCTCAGTATGTTTTCTGCTGGTTAATTTTAAAGGAGTCACACAAAATTTTGTTTGTTAGTTGGGCTACCCTTGAGCATTCATCCTCAGGTCTAAGCATCTGGAGTAGCTAGGATTATTGACATGTCCACCAATGCCCCAGTGAGAATATTAATTTTATGTCAGCTTTTTTTTGTCAGCATTCTATTTATGTGGGTTTTTTTAAACCTTTGAAGCAGCAATATTAGAAAACATAATGAGTTAAGAGTGTAGGGTGCTTTTGTTGATGAAGACTCATACCTGTATTTTTATACCCTTTTCATTTTTTTTGTTACAGAAGAAGCTACTATGGAGGAAACTGGGCTAGTTTTAGCTTTTCGGGACTGCTTTCCTGGTTAAAAGAATATCAGGTAACTTCTTATCTGATCTTCATCTTCTGTTTTGCTAGACTATTTTGTCACATGTCCTGAATTGAAGAGACCTTAATGTTCCTTTGTAATATAGGATTGATAACCTTATTTTATTTATTTATTTGTGAAAAATATGCACATATGCCTTGTCAGCTATTTTTTTTGCCAGTCCTGGGCTTAAGCTCAGGGCCTGAGCACTGCCCTTGCACTTTCTCAAGGCTAGAGCTCTACCACTTAAGCCTCAGAACCATTTCCGGTTTATTCTATATATGTGGTACCGAGGAATCGAACCTGGGTCTTCATACATGCTAGGCAAGCACTCTACCACTAGGCCAAACTCCTCACCCCCTTGTCAACTATTTTTATATGTTATGATAGTATAGATAACACTTTTTCAATATAAATAGGTATATTGGGTGAAAACCAAGTCATAGGTACTTGATACCACTTTGTAGTAACACTGTAAGTATGCCCAAATGTAAGGCAAGTATTGATATCCAAAATTATTCATAGAAAAATATTTTATAAAATCTCACCTACTGATAGTTGTTCTTTGGTTTAGTGTATTTGTAGTTAATTTATAGAAGGGTTACATTTACATACATAAGGAAGTAAGCACATTTGTTCTCAAACATTGTTTGGTTTAGTGTATTTTAAACAACACAGCAAGTAAACCAACTAAAAAGTATGAATTTGAAATGATCTCTGTCATTGATGCTTTTATATGTTTATGTAAGTTGCTTCATGTCAGTAATCCTGCTTACTGTACAGGCTGAGACCTGGAGGATCCTAATTCAAAGCCAGCTGGAACAAAAACTCTGCAAAATCTATCTCCAAGCCAGGCGAGGTGGATCACATCTGAAATCCTAGCTACTCAGAAGGCTGAGATCTGAGGATCATGGTTCAAAATCAGCCCGGGTACTAAAGTCCATGAGACTCTTATCTCTAATTAACCATTAGAAAACCAGTGGCCCTGTCTCTAAAGGGGTACAGCTGAAGAGCTCAGGAATAACACCCAGGCTCAGAGTTCAAGCCCCACAACTGACAAAAAAATCTATCTCCAATTAAATAGCAGCATCCCAAGCTAAGGCAATGGTCCAAGGGATAAGCATGAATCATGAGCCAGAAAGACAAGTGAGTGTGAAGCTTTGAGTTAAAAACCCTAGTATTATCACCAAAATTGTCCCTTGATATTTGAAAGAGATATAAACTATCTTGATGTCTTCAAAAATCCACTGTATTCAAATATTGCTAAATATTATGCAATTTTCTTCATAAAATATAATTAGGAACTACTAAAAATTTTTAATGTGCATCATTATTTCTTTCTGATTACAAAATGTTCAACATTTGCTTATAATAAAATCCTTAGTGATATTGTACTGAGTACTTTTCAGAATGGTTTTATTCTGGGTGTTGGTGGCTCATGCTTATAGTACTAGCTAGCTCTTCTAGAAACTGCTATCTGAGAATCAAGATTCTAATTTGGTCTGTGGAGAGAAGTCTGGGAGAGTCTCATCTCCACAGTAAAGCATCAAAATACCAAAAGTGGAACTGGGGCTTAAGTGGTAGAGGACTAGCCCTAAGCAAAAAAGATCAGGGACAGTGCACAGGACCTGAGTTCAAGTCCCAGGTCTGGTACACACAAACACAAAGGGTTTTATATACAATCACAAATATGATTACTTACCATCATTCAATGAGCTGGAAATAAATAGAATCCAGGAGCCTATACTTTTGACAACTGTGACGAAGAAAAGTTGATTATTAACAAGTTTTGTACAATGTATAGTTTGCAGTGGTAGAAACTTAGTTGTCCTACATCTAAAGAAGTATGAAAACAGCCATATCCAAATGACCATCAAAAGTCACAGTGTATAAAGGAATATGGACACAAATTGTATTTTGTTGTTGTTGGTGGTGGTTGTCATGGGGCTTGAGCCTAGGCTTGGGTGCTGTGTTTGGGCATTTTTTTGCTCAAGGCTAGTGTTCTACCACTTTAAGCCATGGCAGCACTTCTGGTTTTCTGGTTGGTTAATTGGAGATAAGTGTCTCACAGAATTTCCTGCCTGGCTGACTTTGAACTATAGTCCTTAGGTCTCAGCCTCCTGAGTAGTTAGTATTACAAATGTGAGCTACCAATGCCTGGCAAATTCTGTATTTTGATAATACAAATTTTACAGTTTTCCTCTTTTGAAGTTGGCACATTGTCCTGGAATCACTTCATTTCTTGTGAATTGATAATCCTTTGAGGACTGATGCGATGAAAGTAACGATATAAATATTCTCAGAAAACTGCTGATTCAGATCCCACAATTGAAGTAATACTTTTTATCTCTTGTGTTTAGGAAGAAAGAGACACTGTGACTGAAAGTTCATCCTGGCAAGAACACATCCTTGACAATGAAGAAGCCATTGAGCTTAATAGAAAGGACAAAACGATTCAACATGTGGAAGTATTTTGTTTTGCCAGGTACGAAACACATTTATATAGGATAACTGTTTCTCCCACTTCTTCAGAAGAAACCAACAATCAGTATCTCGTTACAGAGTGCTTTTGGCTATTTAAATGACTTTTTGTACTACAAAATCCTTTATGGTCAGCACCATTTTGAACACAGTGTAAACATCAATGAAGCTGGACATTCATGGTTCATGCCTATAATCCTAGCTACTCAGGAGGCTGAGATCTGAGAATTATGGTTCAAACCCAACCTCGGCAGGGAAATTTGTGAGTTTGTGAGACTTATCTCCAATTAACTACCAGAAAAGCAGAAGTGGCACTGTGGCTCAAAGTGGTAGAGGACTGCCCTTGAGCAAAAGAGCTCAGGGAGAATGCCCTGAGTTAAAGCCCCATAATTGACAAAAAAAGAACAACCAAACAATGATCATAGTTCTGTCCCAGTGTTTAATTATAAATTAGGTAATGTCTGCCATCCTCCACTTGAAAAGTAGAATTTGACATACATTTTGTCATTTTAATAGGTAACTTTAGTTACCTAGAAAACTTTAGTTTGAAGTAAAAGAGCTTATGTCTGTCTTGTAGATCTTTGATATTCTTGAGAGAAATATCGCAATATCTTCATGCATATTCTTTTCTAAATACTGAAATATGTATAGTACAAATTCCTGGCCTTTTGTTATTACCTGCTTTTTGGTGCTAGTCCTGAGGCTTGAAATCTGGGCCTTGTACTCCCACTTGGCTTTTTGCTTACAATTGGCATTCTTCAACTTAAACTATGACTCCAGTTCCTCATTATTGCTTTTTACATACATGTTATTGATGTTTATGTTATTTTGTGCAGTCCTAGGGGTTGTGTTTTGTTCCATATTGTGTCATATACATAGATTCATGTATCTACCACCACAGTTATTTTAAAGTTCCTAACTAAAGTAATAATTGTTTTAGTCATATAAATTTGGCATAATTATCTACACTGAGCAATATATACAAACACATTTATAGAGCATTAATCAGTAAGTAATGTAGACAAAATCTTCTTTTGTCATACTTGCAGTTTGAGAGATGAGTGGTGGAAGTAGAGATTTCAACATTGTTTTTTTTTTAATTTAATTTTATTGTCAAGGATTGATATTCAAAGCCAACCCAGACACTGAAGTCTGTGAGACTCTTATCTCTAAAACCACAAAACCAGAAGTGGAACTGTGGCTCAAGGGGTAGGGTGTTAGCCTTGAATTGAAGAGCTCAAGGACAGCTCCAAGGCCCAGAGTTCAAGCCCCACAACCGACAAAAATATAAAAGTAAAAGTAAAAATAATACTGTAGTTTAATGTTGTATGTGGGTTTTTTTTTATTAGTACTAAACAGAAAAATTTCCCTGGATAAAAGTTTTCACTATGTGTTACAAATTTCCAAGTGTTTCTATGTCATATAATTATATGTTAAATTTTGAATTAAAACACCCAACGTTTTTTTGCTAGTCCTGGGGCTTGAACTCAGGACCTGGTCACTGTCCTTGGACATTTTTGCTCAAGGCTAGTTCTCTGCTACTTGAGCCACAGTGCCACTTCTGGATTTTTCTGAGTATGTGGTACCATGGAATCGAACCTAGGGCTTTATACATTCTAAGCAAGCACTCTACCAGTAGGCTTCACTATTGGTCTGCAACTCTTTTTCAAAAGAATTTAACGGCTTTATCCTCCCACCCAAAATAATCCAGTTATTATGAATAATAATATGGATAATTGAGTTTTTCTACATCTTCACCTAAATTTGATGTAACTTTTCTTATTTTGGAATTCTGATAAATGTGCAGGGCTACCTACTTTATGCTTCAACATGAATCTCCTAGATGGCTGATTTAAAAAAATAATTGCCATTCCTGGCCCTTGAACTCAATACCTGAGCACTGTACTGAGGCTTTCTCAAGCCTAGAGCTCTACCACTTGAGCCACAGCACTACTTCCAGTTTTTTTCTGTGTATATGGTACCAAGGAATCAAACCTGGGTCTTTGTGTATGCTAGGCAAGCATTCTACCAGTGGGCCAAACTCCCGCCCAAGATGGCTGATTTTGAAAATATCTTTTCATGTGTTTACTTGTCATCTATATTATTTTGAGTTTTGAGTGAAATGCAATATGAATTACATCACTTTCTTATTATTTAGCTAATATTTTTTGTCTGTCATGTGGCTTGAACTCAGGGCCTCAGCATTGTCCCTGAGTTCTTTCACTCAAGGCTAGCGCTCTACCAATTTGAGCCACAGTGCCACTTCTGTTTTTTGAGGTTCATTGGAGATGGAGTCTCATGAACTTTTCTGCTTGGGCTGGCTGTGATCCTCAGATCTCAGCCTTCTCAGTATAGTGGCTAGGATTATGGGCGTGAGCCACTGGTGCCAGACTGAACTGGGTCTTTAATGGTGGGTCCAGAGTGCTTTATCCTAGATATATGTACTTTGTCACATTTATGGTTTGAGAATATTTTCTACACTTTATGGCTTGTCTTTCCATCTTTCCATCCTATTTGAAACAAAATGTTTTTCCCCTTTCCCAGGGCTTGAACTCAGGGCCTGAGCACTGTTGTTGGGCTTTCTCAAGGCTAGAGCTCTACTACTTTAGCCAAAGCATCACTTCCCGCTTTTTCTAAATATGTGGTACTAAGGAATTGAACCGTGTGTATGTGTGTGTGTGTGTGTGTGTGTGTGTGTGTAATTTTTTTATTAAAAAATTAACATTTATTTTTACATCATATTTCAAATGACATGTTTAACAAACAAGTATTCAAGAAGGGAATCTATATACAATCACTGGCACTTAGATTTTAGACCATAATTAAAATTAGGCAGAGGGTTTGTATGTCATAGATATATAGTAGGCCAAAATTCCAGCCTGAAACAAAATATTTTACAGAGGCAAGTAGTTTTAATTTTGATGAGATGTAGTTGATCAGCATTTCCTTTTATAAAAATTAGTTTTTCTAATCAAACCTTACCATTTCTTGTGTACATTTGGACCTTAAAACCTTTTTTTATTAAAAGATTTTATTAACACTGATTGTTTTGTTTTGTGGTTATGGGACTTGAACTCTGCATCTGGGTGTTGTCCCTGAGCTCTTCAAGGATACTGCCCTACTCCTGGACCTGGGTGTTGTCCCAGAGCTTTGCAGCTCAAGGCTATCTCCCTACCCCTTGAGCTACAGCCCCACTTCCCATTTTGTAGTGATTAAATGGGGATTAGAGTCTCATTCTTTCATGCCTAGGCTGTCTTTGAAACATGATCCTCAGATTTGAGCTTCCTGAGTAGCTATGATTACAGGTGTGAGCCACCGTGCCCAGCTTAACACTGATTTTTTTTGCATCATATTTCAATGTCAACTGTTAAACAAATATTCAATAGTGGAATCTATATGCAATCACTGGCATATAAATTTAAGAACAAATTAATATTAAGCTGAATCTTTGTGTATCATAGCTGAGTCTTTGTGTGTATCTATGACATTGATATATATCAATATGTCTGTAGAATATATATCCCATCACTATTTTTAATTAGCATTTATGGTCCACTTTAAATATATTTTGTGTATAGTATGTTTCAATCAATATGCTTCTTTTCCTTCCATGTAAGGAAATCTAGTTGGCTTTAAGCAGCTTTTGTTCAAAAGTCTGTTCTTTCTCGGTTGAACTACTTTTGCATAAATAAAAAAATCAGATGACTAAATTTTTTCTGGATGGCTTTCTGAGTTCATATTTCATTTCTCTTCATTATCATACTGTCTTCATTTCTGTAGTTATATAATAGGTCTTGATAACAGGTAGAATTTATTTCTTCAAATTATATATTTCATCAAATTGTTTCAGCTGTTCTAGGCATTATGCTTTTCCATATAAGTGCTTTAATGTATGTGTAGCTCTGAAAACTGCTGACAAATAGAAATTGTCCTTCCAACATAAAGATGTAAATCAGTTTGGAAAAAAGCAGTGTCTTTATTGTTTGATGACTTTGTTTGAATGAACATAGTATTTTTCTTAATTTATGGAGGTTGTCTTTTGTTTTCATCAGCAATACTTTATAATTTTCAGCATACTAATTCTGTGTTTTGTTCATTATATACTTAGGTTTTCAGTTCTATTTGGAACATTCCTATATGTTATTGTCTTTTTGTTTTTCTTTTCACATAATCAGTATCACTATTAGTATACTCAAATACAGGTGGGTTTTTGTTGTTGTTGTTTTTCTTTTTTGTTGTTGTTGTTTTTGCTAGTCCTGTGCTTGAACTAAGGATCTAGGCATTTTTCCTGAGGTTTTTTTTTTTTTTTTTTTTTTTTTGCTCAAAGCTAGCACTCACAATGCCACTTCTGGCTTTCTTGATAACTAATTGGAAACAGAGTTTCACAGATTATCCTGTCTTGGCTGGTTTCAAACCAGGTTCCTTGGCTCTCAGCTTCCTGTTTTGCTAACATTACATGTATGAGCCACCAGTGCCCAATGCAGTTTTTAATGTGTTGATCTCAAAAATAAGCACTGAAGTACTTATTTGAGGAACTTTTGTAGATTCTTTCAGATTATCTATGTAGGGAATCATTTCTTCTGCAGAGGAGTTTTTTATCTTTCCACTAGTGGTTTTGTTTTTTCTTACCAAGAATCTATTTTCTATACTTGTTTATGTGTTTCTTATCCACAACATGACACAGATTCATTGTATTTAATACTTCTCTTTAATCTCATTTAATAAGGCTGGTGTTTTCCAGAAATGAAGTTAAAACTTTTTGAGGACTTTGTGATTATACACTAATGCCAGCCAACTGTGTCTACCCTTGTTAATGATTTTTTTCATTCTTGCACACAACTGCCTCAGAATATGCAATTTAACAAATTTTCTGAATGATCAATTACTAAGAGTTCAAATTCTGTACTTTAAAACTCATTTACACTAAGTATTTTACCGTGTTTAATTGTATCAAGTAATATAGGCTGAACATCCAAAAATGCTAAGTCTGAAAATTTCAACTATCTAGAGGTTTTGAGAGACTGCAGAGGTAACATTATACACCTAACTTTTATATGGAGGGCTACAGCAAAAATACAGGTTTATGAACAATATTATATAAAACTATTGTGTGTGTGTGTGTGTGTGTGTGTGTGTGTGTGTGTGCGCGTGTGGTATATGTGAGACCTAAATGAATGTATTTGTTAGACATACTCTGTCGTTTCCAAGATCTCTCAATATGCAAATATCAGTATTCCAACGTCTGGAAAAAGTGAAAATCTGAAACAATTCTGGCCCAAGTATTTTGGATAAAAGACACTCATGCTATAGATAGAAGTCAAATTTGAAGTTCTTGGTGCAATATATACATGGTATAGTACTTGAAAACTTCTGTAAACGTCCAAAATATCTTGTCTTTACAACCTTATAAATGATAATGCTGGAATATTACCACTTTTTTCCCCAGTTTAGACTTGTTGAGTTAGCTTATTTATAGAGTTTATGTTCTTTAGGACCAAATCTATGGTTTGATTTACACATATGCCAGTTGTCACTTTATTTTACTTTTTAATATTTATCTTTATCTTTAAGTAGTTTTAAAAGGCATTGCCATTCAACAAACTAATGTACAAATACAATGAATCTTGATTAATGTCACCCCTTTGATCATTTTGACCAATTTGTTATTTAATTTGAAGAAGAATGTGTCCCTCTCTTCACCATAAACAGTATTTCAGTCACATTGCCTCACTTTGTCTTTGATTTAAGGATCACACAGAATGCACCTGCAAACCCCTCAGTAATGTTTCAAAATTACCTAAAGGTACATAGCCAATTAATAACAGGGTATTTCACTATAAATATATAGAATATTTTTATTTGTTTTGACTTGTTTTCAAAAATTTTGTGAATGTTCAACTTAAAGTCTCAGTGATCATTTTCTCTTTAAATTTACTGCTTTGGGTTATTAAAAAGATAGGCTAAATACTAAAATGTAAGTTGTTGTGATAGGTACCACAAATTCTAAAGAAGTAAGTACATTTTGTGTCACAAGAGTGTTATCTGTGTGCTGCTTCTAGTTCTGGCCTAAAAATAATTTTGTTCTACAAATAGCATATATGCAAAATTATTTAAAATGCAAGTTATTAGTTTGCATTGAATCAAGATTTGGTGATTATACAATAGATTTAAAAGAACCAGCAGTTGCTAGATAGCTTGATGATATCTCTTTAACTACATAGTTTACGTTATTTATTACATTTGATTTAATCTCTTCTGTGTCACAGCTGTGGTGATGAACTATAGATATATCTTACCTATCAACTAACACTGAGAGAAAGCCTGCAGTAGCAGAGTTAATATTTGAAGCCACATTTTTTAACAAAGTCATATATAGTAACCACATGAGATTAACCATAAAAGGAAAAAAAGAGAAAAGAAATGCACATAGTGCATTGAGAACAAAAATCACAAAGATAAATTTCTTGTTTCCATATGTTAGATTTCATTTTTGTATAGTCTCATCCTATATAACCATACATACATAGCTTTTGAGCTATTGAAATCCTCTGCTAGGAGAATCCTAGATGTGTACTAATTATTATAAATGAGGGAAACCATGGAGCCTGTGTTTCTTTGGATCTGGCTTATTTCACTTAATATAATTTTTTCCAAGTCTTTCCATTTCCTTACAAATGGGATGATGTCATTCTTTCTGATGGCAGCATATAATTCCATTGTGTATAAGTACCACATCTTGAAGCCGCATTTATCTAACTCAAAATTCTCTACAATTTCCAATGTACCTATTTTTTTTGAGATCAGATTTTTGAGTCTGTTTTCCTATCTTTTCCAGGCTGATCTCAAACTCATGTCTCAGACTTATGAACGCAATGTCCCTGGCACATGGGACTGCAGATTTGTCAAACCATACCCGGCTCACAATATTGTGTTGTATTTCAGTCAATAGATAAGCAAACATATACTCAACCAAGGGAGTCATCAATTAAGTGAATGGAGTATTTTTTTTGCTAGTCCTGGGGCTTGAACTCAGGGCCTGGACACTGTCCTTAAACACTTTTTGATCAAGTCTAGTGCACTGCCACTTAAGCTACAGCACCACTTCTGGCTTTTTCTGTGTATGTATTATCCAGGAACAAACCCAGGGCTTTGTGCATGCTAGGCTGAGAGCACAATACTTATAGACTATGCTTCCAGCCCCAAATTTACTTCTTTAATTGCAATAAGAGTATATAAAGTTAGGTAAGGATTATAAAGCACACAATGTTTTCCTACTTTCCAATAACCACTGTGGTGTTTTTGAACCTCGCCCAATCTTTGAGTTAATATCCCAGAAGAAATCATAAGAAGATAATAGAAAGTATATTCTAGATATCTTAGATAAGATACCCTATATAATTACTAATTGAACAAAATGTTACCAGTGGTAAGAAAGGAATAGAAATAAATTCTGGTTTTTATAATCAAAAACAAGAGCTTTCAGAAAATGCTTCCTAGGCATGGAGCTTGGTTTAGTGGTACACTGCTTGTCTAGCATGCATGATGACCTGGGTTTGATTCCTCAGTGCCATACACATAGAAAAAGTCAGAATTGGCACTGTAGCTCAAGTAGTAGAGCTCTGGCCTTGAGAAAGCCCAAGGATGTTGGTCAGGCTCCGAGCTCAAGCCCATGACTGGCCAAAAAAAACCCAGAACAAAACAAAACACAAAAACTACATATGTGTGTGTATATGTGTGTGTGTGTGTATATATATATATATCTGCAACAAGCTATATTTGGAGAGAAAAATGTGCAAATGACTGAAAAATAATGAACATCTGAGTAAATTAACCAGATGGCAGTTTTTCACTGGACTTATCTAAAATGGTGACTGTTACAGGCATTAATAAGACATACTCAGTTGGAGGTGTTCCTTTGTAAGTACTTACCATTAATTGACAAACAATACCAGATAACATCAGAATTCCTCTCCCTGAATTCTCAGGGTTATATGCAGATTTAGGCAATTAGTAAAAAAGATAGCATTTTTACAAGGCATTTGCAGTTAGGAAAATTATCCCCCAAATACCATCATACAGTATTGTAAATGGCCTTTGAAGTTCAAGTTAGCAGTATAAATGGCATTAGTTCTAATTAGTAAGGTCTATTTTGATAATGAAAATTGTTACAAGAACTAATGGGCAGTTTGCTTTCCTTAAAATGTTAAAAGTCATCACAATATTTTAGAACTAAAGGGCCTCTTGAGACCTCATGATGCATTAACATATTTTTCTGTTTTGGAACTGTGTTCTGTGTTTCCAATAAATTTGAATGAATAAGATTGAACTATTTTTTTTGCAGTTTTCTTTGATGGCTGAATATCTTTAAAGAAAACATTGTTTGCCACAATATGAAGTTTAAAATTTGGGGGAAGAGAGCCTTTTGATTAGCAAAACATTGTTTACTTAGTAGTTGTGTAAGTTTTAGGACTTTATGGTATCTTTTATAACTTCTTTTTAAATATTAACTTTAACCTTGGTAGAACTCCAAAAACACCATGGTGGTTAGTAGAAAGTAGGACAGTATTATGTTTATGTTACTTGTATTTTCTGTAGTGCTAGGAATTTTGCCAAGTTAGCATGTTGAAAACAGTAAAACATAAAAACCTGTGAATGTAGAATAAATTGTAAGAGAATAATTTCTTTCTTTATCTATTTTCTTCCAGTATTTTAAACTTGACTAATTTTTGATTATACCTTTCATTAAGGATTTTTATTTCTGTATTTCAGATGGTCTGGCAGTGGTTAATGCATTTCATTTACTCCATAAAACCCCTTTGACTGCATAGATCAGTTTCTATGCTTAATTTCCATGGTGTCATTATTATGGTTTGCAGTATGAGACACTGGCATATCTGGATTATCTGTGAAGTGAAATTAATTATTCTGTCATTTCTTAGTTTAATGTTTAGGTGTGGAACTTTTTTTTTGCCAGTCCTGGGCTTGAGCTCAGGGCCTGTCCTTGCAATTTCTCAAGGCTAGAGCTCTACCACTTGAGCCTCAGCACCACTTCCAGCTTTTATGTGGTACCGGGGAATCGAACCCGGGTCTTCGTGCATGCTAGGCAAGCACTCTACCACTAGGCCAAACTCCTGGCCCCATGGCATGGAACTTTTGCTGAACATTGTTACCCTTGATCCCTGTCTCATGGAACACAGTTTAGTTTATTGGCTTTCCAAGTAATGGAAGTTAGTACAACACTTAAAATATGGGAAATATATAGACCACACTTCACAGGGTAACTTTTCATTTCCAGTGTTGTTAATGGCAGTGGTTCTCTTGTGTGTTTATGTGTTGAAGAGCTTCCGTGTGAATGTAGGCAACTTTAGGTTTATAGGGTTTTTTTTGTTGTTCCCTGTTGTCCTTTAGGCAATTTAGAAATACCTTATATTTGCTCTATAGCTTATTTTTTTAGCCTTAGGAGATTATAAAGTGGTTTTCATTTCATAAATGAACTTACTTTCCAAGTCTCATGTAGTAAAGCACAAGACTTATCACCATTTCATTGGCAAGAGATTCCAGAGCATTTTCTAAATATTCAAGTTGGAATTAATTCTTGGGTGCCTTCCCTGCTGCAGTGTCCTAAATTATATGTCTCATTTTTACCATTAATTACTTAAGTTCCTCTTTTTATTTAAATTCATTAAAATCAAATAATAGTAAATATGAAGCTATTTTTTTTTGCCGGTCCTGGAGCTTGAACTCAGAGCCTGGTCACTGTCCTTTCTCAAGGCAATAGCTCTATCACTTGAGCCACAGCACCACTTATAGCTTTTTTTTCCCTATAAATGTGATACTGAGGAATTGAATTCCCATCTTCATGCATGTTAGCCAAGCATTCTACCACTTGGCCAAACTCCTGGCTTGAAGCTATTTTTTGACATGTCAGTGTTACTTTACTCTTTCATTGTTTCTCTTTTTTGTAGTGTGTATAGTGTTGCATTAGAGACAGGAAAAGGAAAGTTATGGGAAGATGAGGTTTAGATTTGATGGAAGAAAGAACTACTGTTAGTTGTTGAGTAATCAATTAGTAGGTATTTACTTCGCACAAACTGTAAAATTTAAGGCATTTATTAGGCCAGGTATTGAAGAGTACAACATTATAGTGAAAAATAATGGATACTGTGGAGCAGGAATTTATGATGCAGGCAAACTGCCGGGTAACAGTTGTTATTACTCAAGTTAGTGATGGGCTGAGAGTGTTAACTCTAGTAATAATGTTGGAAATGTGGTTTCTAGTAGAGTAATAAGACAGCATTACTAAGATAATACATAGGAGGAATGAATACATAAAGATCTTTTTGCATACCAGATTGAGATTGTGACTTTATGTAAGGTACGTGTGTTATAATACCAATTCAAGAAATACAAGACAATATGTTGGAAAGGAACTTTACAAGTTGGAGGTTGGAAGGATTGGGGGAGGGAAAGTGGGAGAAAACCGTGGGAGGGAAGTAACAATGTACTCACGACCTTATGTATGTAACTGTAACCACTCTGTACATCACCCTGTCAATAAAATTAAATAAAAAGGAAGTACTCTCCATTAATCATTTGGGGATAAATATCACTATTGAGTATTTACTAAACTCCAGTCATTGTGCCATGTTCTTTACTTCATTTAACCCTTAGATAGTCTTAGAAAATTTAGGTCTCAGAGAGGTTAAGTAACTAGTCTAATATCACAGAATGAACTAGTCATAGAACTCAGCTCTATTGATTCTAAAGTCCATGTTACATTCATTTATGTCTGTCTTAACTTCTTAAAAATATATGTGTCATGATCGTCTTAATCTTAACATATGTATGTATTATTCAATAATAAACATGTTTCATATTTATACTGAAACTTTACCAGGTGACTGTTTAATGCTTAGATGAGAGGTGGCAAACTATACAGCAGACTTTGTAAAGATGATAAGGGATTCCAATTTACTGGGAGAAGTTAAAGCAATATGACAATTATAGCAGAGCAGAAAAGCATGATACTGATCATTACCATCATTTCTTATTAGTCAGGATTCAAATGAAGATGTTGAAGAAGCTGGTGCACTGCAGAAAAATCATGCATCGGTGACATCTGCAAACTCCAGAGAAGCTGCAGCTTTTGTCTGTCAGCATACTGAAGATGACTCATTAAATGCTGTAGGATGTTCAGTGGCCCTAGAACCAACTCCAAGCAGTGACTCAGAGAGTGCCCAAGAAGTCAATGATGCTCCAGTGGCAGGAGAGCAAGAAAACCATAGTGATGATAAAACTTCTGAAGAGGAAACAAGTGAAAATGTGCCGATAGTGGAGGACATAGCAGATCAACCAAAAAAAATTAGAATCACTTATTCTCAAATTATTAAAGAAGGCAGGAGATTTAATATTGATTTGGTATCAAAGGTAAGTACCAATTTCATACCCCTTTTATAGACAGCTAGGTATAAAGATAGCCTGACTTAGGCTAGGTTCATTTACTAAAATATATTACTGTTCAGACTAATTGAGAAAAATCAAAGATGAAATTCTCTAAATCAAAACTAATTTCTATGTATACCTATACCTTTAATAATTATGGGACTAACATGTTAAGTAAAACAAAAAATGGTAATTATTAAAGTTCAGTACCCTTATTTAATCAAACTAAAATGATTTTTAGGCTCTCATCATTGCAAAATTGCAATGGCAGATCACTTAGACCAGAAAGGATGGTGAGAAAGAAGCTTAGGTTTAAATCATGCAGGGGCAAGGTGGGAGGGGGGTGGAAAAAAAAGAAAAAAATCATGTTCACATTGTTTCTGAGCTTCAGCAACAAAACTCTGACAGTTTTCATTGAAATTTATTTTTATTCTTCCATGATCTTTTAAGTACATTAGTTTTAAAATAGGCATTAAATGTTAAGCTTTATTTGATCTTATTTAAAAAACAAGTTTTTATGTTTTATATATTAGTATTGTCCAATTATTATGACTGAGGCATGCTTGAGCCTTAAAAATGGTTGTTTTTAAGCAAAAACAGAGAACCATCTGTTTCAAGCCAGAAACCAGTGGCTCATACCTGTTACACTAGCTACTCAGGAAGCTGTGATCCGAGGATCACAGAAATAAGATGATGACAAATATGGTTGGCCAGGCTCTGGTGACTCATGCTTATAATTTGAACTATTCAGGAGGCTGAGATCTGAGGATCATGGTTCGGAGCCAGCTTGGGCAGAAAAATCTATGGGATAACTTCACATAGCACATTAAATACAACAATCACAAAGATAAGCCTCTTGTTTCCATATCTTATATGGCCATATGTGCATAGCTTTTGAGCTATTGTGATCCTCTGTTAGGAGAATCCTAGATGTATAATAATTATTACAATCCACGAGATTCTTATCTCCAGAAAACCAAAAGTGGAGCTATTGCTCAAAGTGGTAGTCCAGCAAAAAAGCTCAGGACCTGAGAACAAGCCACACTACACCTACAAAAAAGATAAAGGTTGAAAATGACATCAATTTGGTTTGTGTTGAAAAATACTTGGACTAATATAGTTTTTGTCTATCTGATACTGATTTACAGAAAATCTTTACTGTTTACTTGGATACTTAGACTGATGATTTCATTTGATTTTACAGATTTCTTTTTTTCTTTGGTAAAGCAAATTTCCTCCAGTTATTATAGATATAATGTTTAAATTTTTAACATTTATGTAGTTATTAACATTAAAGTTGTCTTCATTATAGGAAATTACTAGATCTGTTGCATTTAACTGTATAGTTGAATTTAAAACATGCTACATGACATTGTTTAAATTCTTGTATTTTTTCTCTTTAATGTTAGGTATGAGAAATGTTGAGAGTTTGAGTCAATCCCTCACATTCATGCTAGCAATAACTGGTCTCACTTCTTGAGAAAGTCATATCTTGTGCAAACATGAACTGGGAGGATCAAGAAGAAATCTTATAAATAGATTCTTTCAAAGGCAACACATTAGGATTTTTTCTGAGATGACTAATTATTAATAAGCACATGGCCTTGTACAGATCTGCATTTTCATTTCCAAAACCCTTGGGTGCTAGTATCTTTCAAGATTATATTTTCTTTTTGCCAATACTCAGGGCAGTGAGCTGCTTGTTTATCTTCCTCATGGTTGGTACTCTACCACTTGAGCTACACATTGACAACCCAGTATTTTTCTGGTTATTTTGAAGACAGAGTCTCATGTACTTGTCTACTTGGGCTCACTTCAAACCCTGACTGTCTTGAAGTCAGTCTTGTGAAGCTAGGATTATAGAAGCAAGCCACTGTACCAGGCCTGTCATTGAGAGTTTAAAAATAAATTGGGCAGGTCATACAATGAATATGTTCATATGCTGTATATTATATAACATCTTAGCCTATGAGAGAAAATGAACTGTGAGTATGCAATAAATTATTATGTATTATAACATTTGTAGGTACAGTTCTTTTTTGTAAATAACTTGAAATCCAGAAAAGAAATATTCTGTATTTATTATTTTTCCATTATTTTGATTTTGGTCTTTTAAAATGTCTTTGTACAGCTGCTATATTCTCGGGGAATGCTAATTGATCTTCTAATCAAATCTAATGTCAGTCGATATGCAGAGTTTAAAAATATTACAAGGATTCTTGCATTTCGAGAAGGACGAGTGGAACAGGTACTAATATTGATCATTTATGTAACTGGGAATAGGGTTAAGTTATTACAGTGCATTTTGGAGGATAAGTAAGTAGGATTGGCATTTTCCTAGAAATGTAGCAGATTGCAGTCTTACATGTTATTTTACAAAAAGACATGGTGAGATTTGCTCAGTTACAATTTATTATGAATTTTCTGATACGTTATTCCACAGTTTTATTTGAGTGTTGAAAAAGTGTTAGTTTCAGGCAGCCTTGCTAGATTTGTTCCCTCTGAAGAGTGCAATGCCATTGACTTATTAATGATATGAAGACCAAGTTGGCAGAATGAAATAAGAAAGCTTGCAAGCAAGCTGGGCACAGTGGCTCACGCCTGTAATCCTAGCCACTCAGGAGATTGAGATCTGAGGATCAAGGTTCAAAGCCAGCCCATGAACAAAAGGACCTGAGATTCTTATCTCCAATTAACCTCTAGAAAATAGAAAGTGGGGCTTGGCTCTAGGGTAGGGCCGTAGACTTGAGCTGAAGAGCTCAGGGACAATGCCCATGCACAGGGGTAGGGTGGTAGCCTTGAGCTGAAGAGCTCAGGGACAGTGCCCAGGCTGAATTCAAGCCCCATGCGCACACACACACACACACACTAAAGCTTGAAGCTCCATGCGTGCGCGCACACACACACGCGCACACACACACACACACACACACACACACAAAGCTTGCAAGCTAATTAGCCCTGAAATCAACAAAGATGCTATTAGAACTGATAGAAGGTGATGTGAAGTGGACTAAAATGAAGATAATAATCCTATACACAAAGGGGGGAAACTCACTTGGGGTACTTGTACACCTGAGCAGTGACTAGCCTTGCCAGAGTTCAAGTTCAGTTCACTTCTAAAGTGTATTACAGTTTGTATAACAGATTATTACACCATTTTCCAGGTTCCTTGTTCCAGAGCAGATGTCTTTAATAGCAAACAACTTACTATGGTAGAAAAGCGAATGCTCATGAAATTTCTCACATTTTGTATGAACTATGAAGACCATCCTGATGATTATAAAGGTATTGTTTTACATTGTTATATTCTCCAGTTTTTGACATTTTAATTGTTTTATATTGGCTTTGATTTGATTAACTACTTGTTTTGGTTAATCTTGAACTCAGGCTGAACCCAGGGCCTTGGTACAGTCCCTAAGCTTTTTTGCTCAAGGCTAGTACTCGACCACGTTGAGCCACAGCTACACTTCTGGATTTTTGGTACAGTTGTAGATAAAAGTCTCACAAACTTTCCTACCTGGAATATATTCAAATCATGATCCTTAGATTTCAGTCTCCTGAGTATCTAGGTATGAACCACCAGCTCCCATCTGGCCATTTTCTTTGTTTTAAAATATTATTTTGAAAGCATCAGTATCTCATAGTTAAAGCTATTAGCAATGTATAGCTACTTAAACTTGTTAAAAGTAAATGAAATTAAAAGTTCAGTTCCCCGGTCTCATTAGGCATATTTCGTAGTGCTCAGTAGTCATATGTGGCTAGTGGCTATAATGCACATATATTCAGTATCAAACAAATGGTGGGCTACATATTAATCTTAATACTTGATTATAAAATATTGTTGTCAGTTGGTTTCTGATAGATGTTAGTCCTCTGTGGTTATTACATTCTTTTTTCTTTTCAACAATACAAAAGCCTTTTATGGATTGTCACTTTCAGGATTCCTTTTCTTAGAATTTTGAACTATTCATTTTGATTCACCAATAAAAGCAAAAATAAGTCTAAATGATACATTAGGGAAACCCAGTGGATTTGGAGAAGACTTGGTTTCTAATATTGTATTTGACCCATGTCATTGTGTGATCTGGGGCCCAGTTAATTCAGATTTGGTTGAAAGTTGAATGTGTCATTTTACCATCAGAGCTTTGAGTTGATATTAAGAAAAACAATATTATTAAAAATTGTTATTCTTAAAAATTCAAGTCCAAGGATCTGGGAATGTAGCTTAGTGACAAAGTGCTTCTCCAGCATGCATGAAGCCCTGGGCTCAATTCCTCAGTACTACATAAACAGAAAAAGCCAGAAGTGGCACTGTGGCTCAAGTGGTAGAACACAAACCTTGAGCAAAAGAAGCTATGGGACAATGTCCAGGCGCTTTGTTCAAGCCTCAGGACTGGCAAAAAAAAAATCAAGTCTAAGTTGGGTGCCAGTATGTTACACCTGTAATCCTAGCTACTTTCGAGGCTGAGATCTGAAGATCAGTTTGAAGCCAGTCAGGACAGAAAAGTCTGTGAGTCTCTTATCTCCAATGAACCACAAACAAAGTAGAGCTGTGGCTCAACTAGAACACCAGCCTTGAGCACAGAATTTCAGGGACCACGGCCAGACCCAGAGTTCAAACTTTGAGACTAGCAAACCAGCAAACAACAACCTCTCCCCCCACAAAAAAAATTCCCTGGCTATTGCCAGGTGATACAAATGTATATTCTTTTAGTAATATTTTTGTAATTTTTATTTATTTAAGTTATTTCCATAAAGGTTTTATCCTTTGTAATGGATTATGTTTGATACCACTAACTGTCCAGTTTCAATTTTTTCTTTTCTTAAGGAACTAGTTTTTAGGTCTGGTGTGTGTGTGTGTGTGTGTGTGTGTGTGTGTGTGTACCAGGTCTTGAGCTGTGAGACTTGTATTCTCACTTGATTTGTTTGCTCAAAGCTAACATTGTACTACCTGAACAGTACCTCCAACCCTGCAGTTTTGGTGGTTAACTGGAGATGTTATCTTTATGGACTATTATTTCTAGTCTGCCTTTGACTGAGATCCTTTGGTGTAGACACAGGCTCCTGTTTTGGGTCCCTTATGCTTTTGTGCATGATGACTAATCTTTTTAGCCAGACTGAAATTAGTTTTATTGCTTTTTCTTCACAATACATTGTCCTACTAAGTTCTACTAAGACATATAGAATTAAAACTATAGAGTGGGTGACTTTGGTTATCAGCAAGTATTCATTTTACATTATTTAATATTTTCAAATGTAATCATTTTCAGCATTGCAGTTTAAATGCAATAAAATGAGATTTTGTATGTGTGTGTGTGTGTTTGAGAAAGAGAGAGAGAGAGAGAGAGAGAGAGAGAGAGAGAGAGAGAGAGAGAGAGAGAGAGAGCGCTTGAACTTAACCCTGAGGGCTGTCCCTGAGCCTTTTTTTGCCAGTCCTGGGCTTGAACTCAGGACCTGAGCACTGTTCTTGGACTTTCTCAAGGCTAGAGCTCTACCACTTGAGCCTCAGCACCAATTCTGGCTTTTTTCTATATATGTGGTATCGAGGAGTCGAACCAGGGTCTTCGTGCATGGTAGGCAAGCACTCTCCCTCTAGGCCAAACTCCTGGCCCATCCCTGAGCCATTTTTGCTTAAGATTGATGCACTACCACTTGAGCCACAACTTCCTGCTTTTCAGTGATTAATTAAAGATAAGGATGTCACAGATTTTTCTTCCTGGTCTGGCTTCAAACCTCAATCCTCAGATTTCTGCCTCCTGAGTAGCTCCTATTACAGGCCAAAGCCACTTCCACCTGGCTGATTTTCTTTCTCTTTCTTTGTTTAAACCCATAAAATAATAAAGATTAACTATTTAAAGCTTAAAATCTGTATCATCAATCCAATAGGGATAATGAGATTCTTCCCATTAAGATCAATAATCACTATGTCAAATGTAGTAATATCAATCACATTCATTGTGAAGTCTTAAACAGATTTGATCATTTTCATGGAGGAAGGTCTTAAAAGCTTATTTCTGATTTTAATTAAATTTTCCTATATTTTAGGCTATGAGGACATTGCATTTTCTCAATATTTAAAAACTCAAAAATTGACACCCAACCTGCAATATTTTGTCCTGCATTCAATTGCAATGACATCAGAGTCAAGCAGCAGCACCATTGATGGTCTCAAAGCTACCAAGAACTTTCTTCACTGTCTTGGGCGATATGGCAATACTCCATTTTTGTTTCCTTTGTATGGCCAAGGGGAACTTCCCCAATGTTTCTGTAGGTAAGTTTCAGTTATATTTTCTGGTCCCTACTAAAGGAGATAGACACTTAAATAATATATGAAAATTAGAACAAAACTCAAGATTTATTTAAGGTTTAATATATGGAAACAAGCACTTTGTTAAAAAAAAATTTTACCTACCTGCTTATTCATAGAAATGATACATTCTTTTTGGCCTGTTTGGTTTTGTGATCAATATAACAAGTTCCAGAGCTCGACAAATTTGTTGACGTTTAACAAATTCATGTCAGTATACTCACATAGAATATCATTGCATTATATTTTATCCTGTTTCTGTAATTCCCTATGAGATTGCACCGCTTTTATGTTTCTTAGTGAATCATGGGTTTGCTTCTGTACTTGACAAACTTGCCCCAAATTAACTTTCACACTTAATGTTATGTTTCAAGGGATCAGCCTTACATACCATAATAATTTTAATGTATAGGCAATATTTCATTGTTACTATGTCATATGTTTTTCCTGTTTTCAAGATATATATATATATATATATTCAAAGTATTCTTTGTGATACCTAACAGCAAGATTTCTGTGTCATATTAGAATATTTGACATTTTATAGCACAGTGGCCAGTTATTTTTCTAGAAGGTGGTAACAATTGCATCCTGTTAGCAATGTATAAACATTTTGATACCTCTATATGTTTGTCACCTGAGAAAACTTTCCTGTGCATTGAATTCACATAAAATTATCATCAATTTTTATCTTAACTTTACCTGATTACCTATGAGACTGATTTTCTTATGTTTCTGAACTATCCTTGATTTCTCTTCTGAGAAAGACTTGTTTAATATATTTTTCTCCTATTAGTCTGTTGGATTGTTGTCTTCCTAATAATTTCTAGGAATTTTTATATTCCTAATACTGATCTTTTTTCAGTTATACGGTTGTGTATTTTGTCTTATTGTTGTATTACTGATACATGGAGTTCATTAAAGTGAATATAGTTAAATATTGGGACTATATCTTCTATACTTATTTTGCAGGTAGTATTACATAGTAGTTAAAATATGGACTGTCGGGACTTTGGCCTAGTGGTAGAGCGCTTGCCTAGCATTCATAAAGACCCAAGTTTGATTCCTCAGTTCCACATACATAGAAAAATCGAAAGTGGTGCTGTGGCCCAAGTGATAGAGTCCTAGCCTTGAGTAAACCCTAAAGCAGTGCTCATGCCCTGAGCTCAGCCCACAGGACTGGCAAAATAAAAAATGTAGACTGTGCTGGGAATGTGGCCTAATGGTAGAGTTCTTGCCTAGCATGCACAAAGCCCTGGGTTTGACTCCTTGGTACCATATACACAGAAAAAGTGGGGAGCGACGCTGTGGTTCAAGTGGTGGAGTGCTAGCCTTAAGAAAGCCCAGGACTGACAAAAAATTTAAAAAAAAAACTATGGACTATGGCGGCCAGGTGCCAGTGGCTTTTTCTGTGATCTTGGCTATTCAAGAAGCTGAGATCTGGACTGTGGTTTGAAGCAAAATAATCAATGAAAAATCCCAGCTGGAGTTCTAGAAGAGGCTCAAGTGGTAAAGTACTAGTTGCGCAAGCAAGCAAGAAGCTTTGAGTTAAAACTTTGGTACTGGCAACAGTAACAGAAACCCAAACACGTGAGCATGTGTGCGCATGTACACACACACACACACACACACACACACACACACATACATACATACACACACACATACATACATACACACACACACGGTCGCACTCACACACACGCACGCACACACACTAACACACACAACAAAAACCCCACACATACTTTTGAGATAGATACCTGATTTTATCTCTATCAGTTATATAGCTTGGGGCAAATTTTATAACCTATTACCTTTTCAAAGAATCAACTTTAGAGGCTTTTTTTTTGGATCTGTTAAACCTTGGTTCATAGCTCATTAACTTCTGCTCATTAATCTCTCCCTTATTTTATTCAGCTTATTTTATTCAGCTTATTAACCCACTGCTCTGTTGCCCTTGCCCATTTGTAGGCCTAAACTCAAGAGTTATATGAGTTGCTGTTTGATCAACATGGTGGTTATGGGTCCTGAGTCCCACCTCCATAGTCCACTGTGCTAACTCCCCACAACTAAACTATTAATGGCCTGCAGCTGACTGAAACCTTACCAATAATATAAAATTGATAATGTATAAAGTATTTGGGAAATAAAGATTACTATGTGATAACATAGTTTCTTGGAGAGAATAACTGCTCACCTGGAGATAATAGCTATTTCTTTCTTTCTTCTTTTTTTTTTTTTGGTGGTTCATGGGGTTTGAACTCGGCCTGGGTGCTGCCCCTGAGCTCTTCAGCTAAAGGCTACCACCCTACCCTTGAGCCAAGCCCCACGTCACCATTTTCTAGAGGTTAATTGCAGATAATCTCTGATCCTTTTGTATTCAGGCTGGCTTTGAACCTTGATCCTTATATCTCAGCCTTCTGCGTAGCTAGGATTACAGGCATGATTCACGGGTGCGGTCTTGCTGGTGCTTGCTCCTTTGGTGCTCATGCTCGGCTCAGATACTTGTAATTCTTGATTGTGACAGAGTAGCAACATGAGGTAGCTATGAAAGCACTAGTAGTGCATTACTGTAGCATGTGTGGGGCCTCCTAGCTGGTGGCTTAGATTGCTCTCTGTGCTTCCATGACCCTGTGCTGTCAGGTATGTACACCCTTGGGAACACCGGTGATCTTGTGCCTTCAGGCACTTACACCCCTGGGAATGTCCAGTGAGGTGGGCAGTTTGGAACCTGAAGGCACTTCTGCTGTAAGCAGGAGCTCCTAGAAACTCCTGGTAATGGCGCATGTCTCAGGATACCATTGGTTGATGGTTGCCAGCAGGAAGGCCCTATTTGCTGCTGGTGATATGAGGTGGCTGCCATTGGATGATGTGCTGTATATAAGCAACCACATTTTTTTAATGAAGTTAGATCTGCACCTTGAGTCTAGTCTCGGGAGTCTGTGTTCCCGGGATTATTTGTGGGCTCTGTCACCACTTCACCCCCCTCCTAAATGTTGGAGAAGGACCCTGACGATGACAAGCATGTATAATGAATACATTTTTTTTCCGGACACATTTGTTTACATCTCACTACACTAAATGGTACCAAACACAGTTTGCATGTGTGGGTAAAGGTTTCTATCCCCTCTACATTTTAAAATTATTTAATTCTTTTTCTTGAGATACTTTCCATCTCTGTTCTTTTTAAATATATTTTTGTTACTGTAAAAGTGATGTACAAAGGGGTTACAGTCAGGTAAAGAGTGCATTTCTTTTTGGACAATGTCGTTCCTTCCCTTTCTCTTCCATTTTTTCCCCACCTGTGATCTAGTTAGCATCATTGCTGTGCTGGTTCCCCCTTTGTTCCTCCATTTCTGTGCTCCCCCAACCCTCCCAAAGACATATAAAAGGAACAAACAAGACAAAAAAAACAAGGAAAATGAAATTGGCAACAAAGAAAACAAGCCCCTTTCTTTTTGCTTCCTGGAGTTCATCTCCATAAATATTATCTATGTGGTTAGATGCCCATAGGTATTGAGCCTTTGTGTTCCTCTCCTAAGAATATCCTCCTTTGATTCATTGTGTGAATGCTTAGAGAACTGTATAAAGTTATTATGTCTGTGTGTGTGTGTGTGTGTGTATTTATCATTCAATGTGTTTACTTGTAGATTTATAGACACATTGTTGCTACCACAAATGAGGGAAAACATGCAACTTAGGTTTCTTTAGTCCGGCTTACATCCCTTAATTAAAATTTTCCCCAAATCTTTTGATTTCCTTATGGATGGTACACGATCAAGTCCATTCCTCTCCATTTTTTATTAGTATCCATCACATATCCAAGGGAGTTTCATTTTGCCATGATCAGGTTCATTCCCCCACATCATTCTTCCTCTTTTCCCTCCTCTCTTCTCTAACCAGTATCAAGCTTCATTATTCCAATCTTACACATGTAAGGCTATATGCACCCTCTTTCACTTCTCTGTTAGAACTTCGCCGTCCCAATATCCCCACTTTTTTAGTGTTTATTAATTGCTCAAAGGAGATTTGCTGTGGTATTTCTCACATGGATATACAATAGTTGTATTGAGCCTCTGTTTTCTCACTTTCCCCATTTCCCTACTCTCAACTATTCAATAGTGTTGATAAATTTTAATGTGTAGTATTACAGATTTTTAAACCTACCAGAGTGATTTGTGATAGTAAGTGAAAACTGCTGTCCATACATATTTTATGTTCTGATGATATTTAACTTTTGTTAATTTCTTCAATATTTCTAGACAATGTAGTTTATTTTTCATAATGCCATATTTCTCCAAAGCATGTGGACTATGTATTTTATGCTCATCTTTCCTTTTCTTTCTTTTTTTTTTGCCAGTCCTGGGCTTGAGCTCAGGGCCTGAGCACTGTCCTTGGATTTTCTCAAGGCTAGAGCTCTACCACTTGAGCCTCAGCACCACTTCTGGCTTTTTTCTATGTATGTGGTACCAAGGAATCGAACCCGGGTCTTCATGCATGCTAGACAAGCACTAGGCCAAACTCCCGGCCCCTTTTCTTTCTTTTTGAACTTCATTGATAGTTATTTTGTGATCTAGTTTAACATTAATTTTACTCTTTTCCGTATAGACTTTAGAATTTTTTATTTTGTGATCTAGTTTATCATTAATTTTTCTCTTTTCCATATAGACTTCAGAATTTTTTATTTTGTGATCTAGTATATCATTAATTTTACTCTTTTCCATATAGACTTGAGATGTTTTTTTAGTACCAGTCCTGGGGTTTAAATGAAAGGTTTCAGTGCCGTGCCTGAGCTACTTTGGTTATAGGCTAGCAACTATACCACTCTGAGCTACAGCTCCACTTACAGATGTTTTTGGTAGTTTAGTGGAGATAACAGTTTTACAGACTGTCCTTCTTGGGCTGGCTATGAACCACAATCCTCACTCAGATTTCAGACACCTGAGCAGCTAGGATTGCAAGTGTGAGCTACCAGTGTCTGGCTGCTTGAAAATGTTTTTATCCAGTTGCTTGACAGCAGATTATCTAAGGGTTGTTCTTAGGGCCCAATATGTTAAACTTCCCAAAGTGCCTGTTAGGAAGATAAAGAAGCTTAAATACTTTCAAAATAGACTAATTGTAGTTGTGAAAATGGATCAATAAAACCTGTTGGATTCTTAGAGGGAAGGGTGCAGGGAGTGTGATGGAGAAGGTAAAATTTAGTTGGAATACAGCCTAACCAATTACCTCTCTGTATGTAAGCCAATAAAAAGCATTGTTTTACATTTTTTTCCTCTTGCTTTATCAAAAACAGAGAAATGTGTTTTGAAATCTCCCATTAGTATCTTGAATATGTCAGTTTCTTTCTATAATAGTATTAATTTTATCTTTGCATTTATTGGGAGGTAAGATCATCGGAATTTACTGTTCTTTAATTTTCCTGATTTACAATTTTATTATCTGCTGATTTTGTCTATTTATAACACTGTCTTTTTTTCTTTAATGTCTTCTTTGTTCAATTTTCAGATAGTTCTTACTAACTTTGTTTAAATTACCTGTTATGTCTTTTCTGAATCCTCTTAATTTTCAACTTTTTTGTTTAGTTCTCTGACTGATAGTCTTGCATATGTTTAATCTGATTTGACAATCTGTCATATACTGAATTTTGTTCCTTTCCTAAAGTTACATGTATCTGAAAATATTTTGTTTCATTTTTTTGCCTTTTTTTGACTTGATTGAAATGTAATCAAGTAAACAATTCTTAGTTGACAGATCTTTGCAGTATTGAAAATTAAATTGTTACATTTCAATTTTGTTGAAATTTTGATTTCAACCTGACCTGTATTTCTTTCTTTTTTTTTTTTTTGGTCAGGGATATCTTTTCACTCAAGCTATTTCTAAGATAGTTGCCCTTGGTATTCTACCTTTACACCTTGCTAAACATTAAGTAGTGTTTGTTTCTTTATATTAAACTTAGTATGTATCGAACTGTATGAGGTTAACAGTGTATCTATTTTGACCCATCGTTCTATATAACTCAACCTGTCTGCTGTCTGTGAATTTAAGTTATTAAACATTTTGGAAAATTGTCAGCCAATATCTTTACAGATACTCATTTTCTCCATTATTTTCTTTCTTAGTATTTGGGATACAAATAGGCTTTGGACTTCAGTCACTTTTACTTACATATTAATATCATCTTCACATGTTTATTTTTTCCTGATATTTTTTATTGTTGATTGTATTCTGTGTATTTCATTAATATTGGTATTGATGATGCCTGTATGTTAATGCTCTTACCAGTAGTTAATCTGTAATTTAACCCATTTACTTTGTATTTCAATATTTTTATATTTCAATTTCAAGAACTCTCAAAGCTCTAAACCTTCATTTTTCTCACTTTAATCTCTTTCTTTCTTTCTTTCTTTCTTTCTTTCTTTCTTTCTTTTTTTCTTTCTTTCTTTCTTTCTTTCTTTCTTTCTTTCTTTCTTTCTTTCTTTCTTTCTTTCTTTCTTTCTTTCTTTCTTTCCTTTTTCTTGTCGGTAATGGGACTTGAACTCTGGCCCTGGGCACTGTCCCTGCGCTCTTCAGCTCAAGGCTACTACTCTACCACTTGAACCCCAGCACCACTTTCAGTTTTCATATGTTTAATTAGATATAAGAATCTCAAGGACTTTAGTGCCTGGGCTGGTTTTGAACCATTATCCTCAGATCTCAGCCTCCTGAGTAGCTAGAATTGTAGGTGTGAGCCATCGCTCCTGGCTCTTGCTTTTTGTTTGTTTGTTTGTTTGTTTGTTTATTTATTTATTTATTTATTTATTGCCAGTCCAGGGCTTGATCTCAGCGCCTGAGCACTGTCCTTGGACTTTCTCAAGGCTAGAGCTCTACCACTTGAGCCTCAGCACCACTTCCAGCTTTTTTCTATATATTTGGTACCAAGTTATTGAACCTGGGTTTTCGTGCATGCTAGGCAAGCACTCTACCACTAGGCCAAACTCCCAGCCCTCTTGCTTTTATTTTTATAGTACTCAAGTTGAACTCTTATTTTTTTTTCTTTTGTGATGTGGAGATTTGAATTCAAGGGTTTGTGAAAGTGCTAAGCAAGTATTTTCCCACTTGAAACATTTCAGTTCAGCAGTCCCTTTTTTCATTGGTTATTGGTTATTATCTTATACACAGGTATGCTTTATTCTCAGGCCTGCCTGAATTCTGATCCTCCCATTTCTGATAACTCCCATCATAGTGATGATGATAGGTACATGTTATTTTGCTTACCATGTAGTTTGGGATGACAAGCATGCATTATCACATTCTGCAACTGGTTGAGGTAAAATCTTGAGAATTTTATGTCCGTGTTAGCCTTAATTGTGATCCTTAATTCTCTACCTTCCAAGTAGCTCTCTGCTTCACAAGTAGCTAGGACTACAAGCTTGAGCTCCTTGTCATTTTTTTGGTTTGTTTTTGTGCCTGTACTGGGGCTTGAACTCCAGACCTGAGTATTATCCCTGGACTTTTTACCTCAAGACTATCCCTATACCACTTAAACATCAGCTCCACTTCTAGCCTTTTTGGTAGTAAATTGGAGATAAGAATCTCACAGTTTCATGCCTAGGCTGGCTTTGATTGAATTGCTTTGAATCTCAGCCCTCTGACCTCAGCTTCCTTAATAGCTAGTATTAAAGGTGTGAGCCACCAGAACCCAGCTTCCTTGTCATTTTATTTATTTATTTATTTATTTATTTATTTATTTATTTGTCAGGGCAACATTTAGAGGGTTTATAGTTACATTTGTCAGGTAGTGGGTTTCCTTGTCATTTTTGAGCATTTATTCATTTTTTATGTTTTTTAATGCGTTTTATTGTCAGGATAATGTATAGAGGGGTTACAGTTACATTTGTCAGGTGGTGGGTGCATCGTGTCTCGAACCTTGGTACCCCTTCTCACGTTTTTGTTCACCTTTCCCTTCCTTTGCTATCATCTTGTTTTCTCCCTTCCTTTCGCTATTTCAAATAAATAAGTGTATATAGAGTATACCAGTATACAAAATCAGATACAGTAACCTCATGATGAGCATTTGTTTTGATAAGTATTTTTAATTTCTATTTCTTTAAACATGTGAAGTATAGATTTTTTTATATTCTTTCTATTGACTGTTAACATTGAGGATCTAATATTTCCAGGTGCTATTTATTCTTACTCATCTGAAAGACTTATTTCCTTGTGTAATGTTCATCTTTAGGAATATATATCTAGCTTTACTTTAGGCATGCATAGTACTTATTTTCTTTTCTAAATTATTTGTGTCTTGTTTACCCACAAGGCACTATAAACTTGAAAACATTCTACACTTCAGGGCATCTACACTTAATAGTAGAGTCCCAGATCTCTCTCATATGGGGATCCTGACATAATGCTTTTTCAAATCTAGATTTTTTATGCTGTGTCCATGGCTCAAAGATTTGATTTCTGCTCTGGGTTTTCACAGAATGCTTGCAAACCTTTGGGAGATACGGTGTTTACCATGGGCATTTTCCCTTAATCTCATCAGTGCAGTAAGACTTACGTTTCATGCAAAGTATCATTTTCTGGTTTAACAGGGAGCTCTGTCATCATACCCATTCCATTATCCCACTGGAAGTAGATATACTCAAATTCCTATTTCCTAATTATGTGATTGTGTGAGTAAATGTGAGAATGCTATCTATTTGAAGATAACTTATGTTTTTTTTATGTTGGTCTTGAGACTTGAACTCAGGGCCTGGGCATTGTACCTGAGCAGCTTTGACTCAAGTCTAGTGCTCCAACACTTTAGCCACAACTTTTCTGGCTTTTTTAGGTAGTTTATTAGAGATGAAAGTCTTAAAACTTCTTGCCCAGGGTGGCTTTGAATTATGATCCTCAAATCTCAGCTGTATAGCTAGGATTACTGGTATGAGCCACCAGTGCCCAGATTAATCTACTTTTTAAATTAGCATAAATTAATTATATAGGAAGTTTTTAATTTTGACATTGCACATATGCAAACAATGTGCATTTATCAAACATCCTTTTCATGCCACTTATTTTAGAACATGCTAGATCTCTGTACTTCCTGTAAGCATTACCTGTCAAATAAGAATGAATAGGGACTATCATGCTCTCTGTAATTAGTGCTCTTTCTATCAATTGAAATTAAGAAGGGAGTTTATGGGCATCTTTATCTTTTATTTATTTCTTGTCTGCTTGGGGCCTTGAACTTGGTATCTGGACACTGTCACTTAGCTCTTTTTTTCAAGGCGAGTACTCTACTACTTTGAGCCACAGCTCCACTTCAAGTTTTCTGATGGTAAATTGGAGATGAGTCTCATGGACTTTCCTGCCTGGCTGGCATTGAACTGTGATCCTCATATTTCAGGTTTTTGAGTAGGTGGAATTACAGGCACGAGCCATCCGTGCCCAATTTTTCACCATTTTTTTTTTACCTATTCTTGTATCACTGTCTGCTCCAAAGAAACCATGCTATTTTGTCCTAATAACACATGCTATTCACTCTTGCAAAGTAAGGTAGGGAACAAGGGCAGAATGGATAGATCCCTTGGAAGTTACCCAGATCTAACCGGATTTTATAAATATGGAAAACAGGTTGCACACCTCAAATCTCCACAATTTTCCAAAATTAGAGACCTTTTGACGCTATACGTAGTGGTACAAATGGAAAATTTTGCATCTAACTTACCTCTTTCCACATGTAACAGGCAGCACAGTAGTGTACTACAAATATTGTAGGAAATTATCCTGAGCATTTTTTGCTCAAGGATAGGGCTCTACCACTTGAGCCACAACTTTGTGTGTGTGTGTGTGTGTGTGTGTGTGTGTGTGTCTATGTGTGGTTAATTGGAGATAAGTGTCTCATGAACTTTCTTGCTCAGCTTGGGTTTGAACGTTGAGTCTCAGTTGTCAAGCACCTGAGTAGCTAGGATTATAGGGATAAGCCAACAGCACCCGACCTATATTTTTTCTTAATCATGTATTTTCCAAATTTATATTTGAGCCTCTTTCTCTCTCCCTAACTTCCTGTCTTTCCCTTCCTTCCTTCCTTCCTTCCTTCCTTCCTTCCTTCCTTCCTTCCTTCCTTCTTCCTTCCTTCCTTCCTTCCTTCCTTCCTTCCTTCCTTCCTTCCTTCCTTCCTTCCTTCCTTCCTTCTTCTCCTCCCTCCCTCCCTCCCTCCCTCCCTCCCTCCCTCCCTTCCTTCTCCCTCCCTCCCTCCCTCCCTTCCTTCTTCTCCTCCCTCCCTCCCTCCCTTCCTTCTTCTCCTCCCTCCCTCCCTCCCTCTCTCCTTCCTTCCTTCCTTCCTTCCTTCCTTCCTTCCTTCCTTCCTTCCTTCCTTCCTTCCTTCCTTCCTTCCTTTATTCTTTCTTGTTGTGGGACTTGAACTCTGGGCCTGGATGTTTTCTGTGAGTTCTTCAGCTCAAGGCTATCCCCCTAACCATTGCCACAGCCACTTCCAGTTTTCTAGTGGTTAATTGGAGATAAGAGTCTCATGGACTTTAGTGCCCGGACTGGCTTTGAACCTCCATCTTCAGGTCTTAGCCTCCTGAGTAGCTAGGATATCAGGCATGAGCCACCACACCTGGCTTTTCCTTCCTCTCTTTTCTTTGTGTTTGTCCTGGGACATGAACTCAGGGCATAGTAACTGCCCCTATGTTCTTTTGTTCAAATCTAGTGCTCTACTACTTGAAACATAGCTCTGCTACTAGCTTTTTGGTGGTTAATTGTAGATACGAATCTCACAGACTTTATTGCCCAGGCTGGCATCAATCTGAGTTCCTCAGATCTGAGCATCCTGAATAGCTAGGGTTATAGGCATGAGCCACCAGTGCCAAGCCTTTTTTCTATTTTTAATGAAAATGTATTTGAGTTTTTAAAATGTCATCTCGTATAAAATTTCAGATCGAATCCCTTATAGATTGCATATATCTTTAAGAAAAAAAAAGGATATAGTCTCAAAGACAGTTATAACTTTCACAAGGCTGAGATTTTATCAGACCATTCCTTTTTTTTGTTGTTTTTGTTGGTCATGGGACTTGAACTATGGGCCTGAGTGTTGTCCCTGAGTTCTTCAGCTAAAGGCTACCTCCCTACCCCTGAGTCACTTCCCGTTTCTTGGTGATTAATTGGAGATAAGTCTCGTGTATTTTTTTCTTATATTTTTATTGTAATTAATAGAAGGGTTACATTCTATTCACCAGATAGAAGGTGAATTACTTCACATACATTGATACCCTTTCTCATGTCTTGGTCCCCATTCCCCCCCCACCCCGCCCTTCATCTTGTTTTCCCCCCTTTCCCTATCCGACTTCAAATAACCAAATACGCATGCATATATACAGTATATCAGATAACCAGGTGAAAATACTGTAACAATATAAGATAACCAAGGGGCAGCAAAAGAGATGAGAGATAACATAACACATTAAGGAAAACAATCACTCATTATATGGCGTTTGTTTCTGTATCCTGGAGGTCCTTTCATTTAGCATCATTCTATATGGCCTTATGTATCTAGGTTTTGTTCTATTGTAAATATCTGCTAGGAGAGCCCAAGGTTTCTACTGATTATGACAAATGAGGGAAACTATTGAGCCTATGTTCCTTTGAGTCTGGCTTACTTCACTTAATATGATTTTTCTAAGTCTTTCCATTTCTTCACAAATGGGATGATATCGTTCTTTCTGACAGCAGCATAGAATTCCATTGTGTATAAATACCACCCAGTTTGGCTTTGAACCGTAATCCTCAGATCTCAGCCTCCTGAGAGGCTAGGATTACAGACATGAGCCATTGTGCCCAGCTAGACATTTCCTTTTTTTTAAAAAAAAATCATCTTCAGAGGATTTTCAATATTGCTCAGTATTGTATTATTTTAATGCTGAAGATTGATGTAGAAATTGTACCTCAGCCTGTCCTATATGAAGTGTACTCTCAGTCAATGTTGTAATCTAAAGTACATGGAGCAAAAACAAAAAGACTATATCTGTTATGTTTGAAATTATATGTTAAACTGTTAAGTGGTTGGTTCTTGTGTCATTAAAATAACTCCTATATATTTTTAAATAAAAAATGTATTTGCTTAGAAACATTCAGATTGTCAACAAAACAACTGCAACATTTTTTTGTAATTACAGAGTGGTATTCAGTTAACAGAGCAACAGTTATTTTGTATAAGCTGCATCAGATACCTGAAGATGAAAAAAAAAAGCCACCATCCCCATATATAGATAATTTTTTCTGTGCAGCAATAAGAACCTGCTTTAATTTTCATTCCAGTTTACAATCCCCAGTGCTGTACCAGGCAAGGTTAGTGGCTATTGAAAAGACCACCAGGAGAGGGCTATCTATAGACACATTCGGTAGTGTGTTAACTATACAAAAAAAGACACTGTGCAGTTTAAAAACAAATCTTATACAGCCTTTCATTTCATTTTTCTTCTTCAAAAGGACTGAGTTGTGTACAAGGAGGTTAAATACTTTATAACAAGAAAAGAAAATGCATTAGAATCAAGTTGTTCATCCTCTTCATCTTCTTCTTCTTCCTCATCCTCTTCACCTTCCTCATCTTCTTCCTCTTCCTTCTTTTTCTTGCTCTTTTCAGCCCCTTTTTTGCTACATCAGCTTTCCTCTAGCTTGGTAGGCAGCAATATCCTTTTCGTATTTTTCCTTCAGCTCAGCAGCCTTCTCATAAGGCTGCTTGTCATCTGCGGCAGTATTGTTCCACATCTCTCCCAACAGACAGGCCAGGATGTTCCCCTTCGAGTTTAGGGCGATATTCAGAACAGAACAAGAAGAAAGCCAAAGTAAGCCTCTTGGGTGAATTGGGATCCTTGAACTTCTTTTTTGTTTCCCCTTTAGGAGGGATGTAGGTTTTCATTTCTCTTTCATAACCAGCGTTGCCCACCTTGGCCATATCTTCCCATTTCCTTTTCTCTTTAGAAGACATAGTCTTTCACCTCTCTGAGTACTTCTTAAAAAACACTGAGAAGCATCTGGGTGCTTTTTGTGTTCCTCTCGGCAAGTTTGCACAAGGAATGAATATAATGACATTTTGTCTCTCCTTTGCCCATGTTTAGTATATCCTTCACCAGGTACAGAGTTGCTTGGTGCGATCCTGCTTTCCCTTGCCCCTGTGTTGTCTCTATGGAGCTCAATGTACGGCTATGAGAGTGGGAGCCAGACACAGCCTCCTCACTCTCTGAACTCTGTAACCACTCCTATATTTTATATACGTGAAAGTATGTGTGAGTTATAACCAAAATGCATTTACTTGGCCTAGGAATATTAACCTCTAATTATATAATTGATTCCATAATTAATGCTTTATAATTTCATGTAAATATTGTCCTGTTTATATCCTAAATTAGTAACTCTATCATCATCTATACATCATCGCTTGCAATTTTTATCACCAAGTCATTTGAATAAGGTGTCACCTGTTCTGTGATTTCTAACCACCGTTCTGTGTTCTAATATAAGCCTCACAGGCGTTTCTCACAGCCAGTTACAGAGTGTTCTCATCAAGGCTACTGTTATAAATGGCATGCATGCATATTTATGTGAAGGATTCAAAGACATTTGTAAGTCATATCCTTGCATTCTAAATCAATTTTGTGTAAGCAGTATAACATGTTAACTACTAGAGTTAACTTTAAAGAATAAACACATTTTGAGTTTTTTATCATTTTAAATTTGTAGATTTTTTTAGCAAAGAAAATAGTGTTTTATTTATTTTGGTAACCAGTACCCATCAATATGTCGGTACATAATTGGGATGATAGTGGAAGAAATGGTATTGAAATCTATATAGTTTTCTAGTCTAGCTAGCTTTAGAATTTCCTTTAGTATAAATTAGTTACTTAATATTAGGGTATATATGCAATATACAGATCCCCAAATTCTCACAATATATTTTCCAAAAAGAAGTCCCTTTTAAACCCTAATGGGATTAATTTATTTCTGTTATCTGTGTGGTTTGTAATATAGTAGGCTTTAGAAATACCTTCTCGTTCAGAATAGGTTTTATATACAGTGTCATGTTTTCACAACCTAAGAAATGGAGCAGTACCAGTGGGAGCAAACAAACTTTACATGTTTTTTTTATAAGTAGACCTGGTAGACCTGGACTGCCCAGAGAATATTACATTTATAAAATAAAATGTTAAAATATAAGGCCTTAACAGTTGGGTTACTAGGTAGTCTTTTATTCTGTGGTAGCCTAGATTTAATGTTCTGTTTTTATGCTTTATGTGATCGGATTTTGAAAAGGTGAAAAATGAAAAAAAAATCAGTATCAGAATATAAGTTTTATATGAATACATTACTGATTAGCACCAAACACTTGAATAGTTACAATAATATTGCTTAAGAAAAATTTACTATTTTCTTAGGAATTTGTAGAACATAAATAAAAGCTTTCAAAACAGAAAGAATGGGAAGATAAAAAGGCTAGAAGATAAAAATGAATATTTGCATATCTGAAGATACGCCTTAAGATTATAAGAGAAACCGGGCACTGGTGGCTCACTCTTGTAATCCTAGCTACTTGGGAGGCTGAGATCTGAGGATCATGGTAAAAGCCAGCCCGGGCAAGGAAGTCCGTGAAACTCTTGTCTCCAAATAACCACCAGAAACCTGTGGCTCACGTGGTAGATCACTAGCCTTGAGCTGACAGTTCAAGGGCAGCACCCAGGCCCAGAATTCAAGCATCATTGATGGCAGAATTATACCAAAAATGAGATTCATAGATACTACTGTGATTTTGCATTAATCATGGGATTTTCTAGAAATATAGTCTTAAGAAGTTTTATATTATTCTGTCTTTCTTCTGCTTTTGAAATTGCTATCTTCAGTTCAAACTCACAGATCAGAAGATGAATACATCTTTCTTTCTGTCTGTCTGTCTTTCTTTCTTTCTTTCTTTCTTTCTTTCTTTCTTTCTTTCTTTCTTTCTTTCTTTCTTTCTTTCTTTCTTTCTTTCTTTTTGAGTAGCTAAGATTACGGGTGTTAGCTACTGCGCCCAGCAAGATGAATACATCTTACTGAACATTTTATAGTTCCTATCATAGAAAACACCTTTCAAAACAAAGCAGTCTGCTTATTTCTTGTATAATAATCATTTTACACTTAAAACTTAAATATATAAAACTATGTGGCAAGTTTTTCAGCCCAGTTCAATCATTTGAATAGTTTTATATTGTTGACCATCAAATATAATAATTGATAACTACTTAAAGATTAGCAGACTATACAGAAATGCCTCATTGCCAAACCTAATTGTATTAGCCCTTCACTAAGATTTGAAAACCAAATGAGTAAATAGTAGGTTCATTATGTCTAACTGTGGAAATTGTGAAAGAAATAACAGCACAGCATTCATCAAGCTTTTCTGAGTGTCAGAAATTAACACAAAATTGCTGAACTCCATCTCCAGAGTTTCAGACATAGATTTGGAATAGATGAATTTTTAAATTTCTTTTCTGTCTTCCTGAATTTTCGTTTGATCTTTAAGGAGTTGTACAGAGGAGTTGCCATTTGAAAAAAAACAGTGTACGAATACAATATATCTGGATCAATGTTTAACCAGTTCCAAGGTGTTGCAGGTATTATTTCTCTAAAGAACACTGTTAAAGAGGATCAGCCCTCTATGTCAAATTCCAGTTAGGAAGCAAAAACATTTAATTAAGATGACCAAAAACTTGTGAGGATGCTTCTGTGTCATGTGTTGTAAATTTGATTTTTTTCATATTTCCCCATTTAATGCAGTAATTTTCAAGCATCAGTTCTCTGGCTAGTACTTTTATAAATATAGTGGAATATATGCAGAAGTTTCGATGATTGTGTCAGGCAGTTGTCTAATTTAGTAGATAGAAAAAAATACTTAAGCTGTGAGCAAGAAAGCTCAGAGATAGCACTCAGGCCCTGAATTCAAGCCCCAGGACCTGTAAATCAGAAAAAGAAAACATGCAAAAATGAAATGGAAGGGGCCCGGAGTTTGGTCTAGTGGTAGAGCGCTTGCCTACCATGCACGAAGACACGGGTTCAATTCCTCAGTACCACATACATAGACAAAAGCTGGAAGTGGTGCTGAGGCTCAAGTGGTAGAGCTTCTAGCCTTGAGAACGTCCAAGGATAGTGCTTAGGCCCTGAGATCAAGCCCAGGACTGGCAAAAAAAAATGAAAGGGAAGAAACAAATCATGTGCCTATGGACAAATTGAGAAAAAGGCAATGTGTTTCATCATGTTCCAAAATGTACCATATAGCTTGGAATGTCATCTAGTCTCACCAGTGCCTTCTAGAAGTCTAAGCAGATATGACATGAAGCTAAGTTAAATAGCATAAGCTGCCTATGCTTTGATGATGTTGTGGGACTCCCAGAATGCTGCTAACCCACCCATTTTCAGAAAAGAGCAATAAAAATTGGGTTCAGGGAGGGGAGTTTGGTCTACTGGTAGAGTGCTTGCCTAGCATGCATGAAGACCCAGGTTCCATTCCTTGGTACCACATACATAGAAAAAAGCCAGAAGTGGTGCTGTGGCTCAAGTGGTAGAGCTCTAGCCTTGAGAAAGTTCAAGAGCAGTGTTCAGGCCCTGAGCTCAAGCCTAGGACTGGCAAAAAAAATTGGGGTTCAGCTTTTAGGCTAGAGCCAGCCATGATCTGCCCCTAAACTTATGATTTAATATGGTACATTATGTAAGATCTATAATTGTTCTAAAAATGTTTGGTTGTAGGCAGAATTTTGTGATCATAGTGCTGCTGAATTTTTGCCATGCATTTTTTTTGTCATGGGGCTTGAACTCTTGAGCCTGGGCACTGTCCTTGAACCCTTCAGCTCAAGTCTACCACCCTACCCCTTGAGCCACAGTGCCACTTCTGTTTTCTAGGTCTTAACTGGAGATAAGAGTCTCACAGACTTTTTAATGCCTGGGCTGGCTTTGAATCACGACACTCAAATCTCAGCCTCTTGAGTAGCTAGGATTACAGTGTGAGTCACCAGTGCCTGGTTTTTCTTACAATCTTAAGCAAGGTTTTTCAGATATGCAAATATTTGTTTATGTTTCTCTCTTTTGTGAAAGCTTTTATTTGTGTTCCACAAATATAATTTCATGTACAGAAACTTAAAACAGAAGTAGAAGAAATGTTGCTTATGGTTAGTATAAAAAACTAGAGGTCTGGCTGGGAGTTTGACCTAGTGGTAGAATGCTTGCCTAGCATGGATGAAGATACAGGTTCAATTCCTCGGTACCACATACATAAATAAAAGCTAGAAGCAATGCTGTGGATCAAGTGGTAGAGCTCTAGTCTTGAGAAATCCCAAGGACTGTGCTCAGGCCCTGAGTTAAAGCCCCAGGGCTGCTTCCTCCCTCAAAAAAATATCCTAAAGGAAAAGGGATTGTTTAATATATATGAGGACTTGGAATCAGTTCTTTCCTCTGTAAAAAAATGATTAATTTCCTTACCTAATAAATAGACATACTAAACACTTTGGTAAATGTTCTTCCTATTTTGCCAGTTCACAAATCTAATGCATAGATGGGATTGTAATCAAATTTAGTGGATTACAATTCTATTTTTTAAAATTTCGTCAGTCCTAATTACAACATAAGCAAACATACAATAATTATATACATACATACATACATACATACATACACACACACATACATATATCAGCCTGAAATAAAAAGTGTAAGTTTGAATAGAGTAAGAATTCATCAGATTGATGGGTTTTTAACTTGGCATCCAATGTCTATAATCAGTCACTAGGAATTCAGCAATTTGGGGGTAAATGCCCTGAAATTGCATGCCAGATTTTGTGTGAATAATGTGCATAGCTGCATTTTCTGGTAACGGGGTTCATTGTTTCTCTTAGCATCTCAAAAGATTCCATGACCCTACTTTCCTCCCAACAAAATAGAAACCATTAAGATGAACTATCTTAATTGAGAACTGTCCTAATTCAATTTGGAAAGCAATGGGGGAGTAGATTAACAAAAATGTAATGTCTCCAGAGTTAAAGACTGCTATTTGACTAGCAGTTGTATAAACTCTAGAATTCTGAGAGTTGCACACTAACCTTGCTTGCTTTCTAAACCATTTGTATATGTTTTTAAAGGCAGTTTTCAGTCTAGTTAATAGTTTATATTGGCATAGAGATAATGCATACAATATAGAGAGTATGCATGATTATTCTTGTGTGATAATTTGTTTGTTTTTCCCTTGAGGTTAGAGTTTTGTATGGGATAAACAGCAGGGTGGTGAGATAATCCATCATTTTGAAACCTGTTCTGTGGTGATGGATGGGTAGACTGGTAAAGTAACTCAATAATCTTCATTTTTTCCAGGTTATTCACAGATCAGTGAGCATTGTCGTTAATAAAGCAGTGGAATGCTTTTGTGTCCTTGTCTGCATTATTCCTCAGGTTTTGACAGGAAAAGACTTTTAATTTGGGAATAACCTCTTATTAAAACTTACATTAAAGTGTATGGTGGAGAAGATTTGTTGTGACTCTTAACTGTATTACAATTACATTGGCTGCACAAATTATATGGTTTGCATTTCTATTTTTAGTAATAGCCTTCCTTTTGATGGTTATGAATTCCGATACTAGATTATTCTGATAGATGGTTGTAAAAACTTCTCTATCTAGCCTTCTTCCCATGAGATATATGCATACTACTCCAAATTCTAAAATAACTCTATTGATCTGTATTAGAATTATCTCTATTGCATGTAATTAGAGGCTAGTATTATCTGTATTAGCTGGCTCCTTAGATGGCAAGGTCAATGTTTGTAATAAGATTCATATTTGGAGCCAAAATTTCAGATTGATTATACTGAAAGAGATACTATATCATTTTGTAAGTTAATTCTGTATTTTTTTGCCAGTCCTGGGCTTGAACTCAGGGCCTGAGCCCTGTCCTTGGACTTTCTCAAGGCTAGAGCTCTACCACTTGAGTCTCAGCACCACTTCCGGCTTTTTTCTATGTATGTGGTACGGAGGGATTGAACCCTGGTCTTCGTGCATGCTAGGCAAGCACTCTACCACTAGGCCAAACTCCCAGCCCCTTTGTTTTTTTTTTTGTTCCTTGGGCTTGAACTCAGGGCCTGGGCACTGCCCCTTACCTTTTTTGCTCAAAGATAGCACTCACCTGAGCAACAGTTTGAGTTTCACCTTTTTTGGTGTTAATTGGAGACAGAACATTTCAGGGACTTTCCTCTCCATGCTTGCTTCAAACCATGATCCTCAGATCTCAGCTCCTGAGTAGGTAGGATTATAAATGTGAGCCGCCAGTGGTCAGCTACCTTCACCTATTTTTAAATGACTTGAACTATTGTATACATTAGTTCATTCATCCATACTTTTTAAAGACTTTCCATTGCCATCTCCAGTTTTTTTTAATTGACTCTGTGTGACTTTTTTTAACATAAATCTCTTTTGTCACTACTAAAATTTTAAACTATTCAATCGTGAACCTATAGTTTTTAAAAGTGGTTCTCTAGGCATAGAATCATGTTCTTCATTTTTTGACAGTACTCAGGCCCTTGTGCTTGCTAGGTTGGTGCTCTTATAGCAGAACCACACTTCCAATCCTATTTTTTTTCTCCAATCTTAGAGTTTGAATTCAAGGCTGAGCACTGTCCCTGAGCCTCTCTATTGTCAAGGCTAGTGCTGTACCACTTGAACCACAGTGCCACTTCCCTTGTTTTTCTTTTGGGTGTTTTTGAGACAAAGTCATGATTCTTGCCTGTCTCCTTATGTTAGGCTTCTGATTGTAGCTGAGATTATACGTAGACACCTATAATCCAGCTCTCCCTTGAGAAGGACTCTTGGGGATCTTCCCTACCCAGACTGATCTTGAACTGCTAGTCTCCCAGTTTCAGCCTCCCAAGTAGCTAGGATTACACATGCATGATATATAAAGAGGGATTTAATGTTGAATACCTTTGGTTGTGCTGGTACTTAGGCTTGAACTCAGGCCTTGAGTTCTAGGCTTTTTTTTTTTTTTTTTGCTAAATTCAGTGCTCTACTACTTGACCCAAACCTCTACTTCAGACTTTTTGCTGGTTAGAGGTAAGAGTCCTATGGACTTTTCTATCTGGACTGATTTCAGACTCAATCCTTAGATCTCAGCATCCTGAGTAGGTAGTATTATAGGCAAGAATCACTGGTGCCTGGATAAAATAGTTAATGAATAATTAACGTTAATCTAAGGTTATGTTTCAGCTCCATACTTCAAAAGGTATTAAAAAAATAAGGATTAACGAAACTGCTATTTTCAAAGCTCTTAGTAAAGTACCTGGCATATAAGCACTCTTAACACTATTTTCAAATCATGTTAAGTTGAAAATATGTGATTTTTGATTCTTAAATTTAATGGAATGGCCTCAAATGTTGAGCAGTTTCAGGACCAAACTTCGGAGTGCCCTGTTTATCTTTCTTGATGTTTCAACAGTCAGTATTTTCCTGTCACTGTTTATTTGGTGGGGGTGGGGAGAGGTGAACTAAGCTCCAAGCTTTTGCTGAAGTCTAAAGTATAGTCCAGCATCTCCTTATCTACTTGGAATTCACTTTCTCACATCATTTTGTGAGGTTAGACTTCACTGTTTTTTTCTGGCTTTTAATACTGCATGCAGTGGTGTATGTCTTATAAGTAGACACATATGAAAACAAATTAGATTTTTTGCATACCTATACTACACATTAAACCAGTATTTGATGTCTACTGGACATGAATGTGTTAATGCTTAGCATGGGCTCTTTAAGACCAACATATTTAAGATAGGGCTTGTATGGCACAAAAAAGTCATGTCTAAATCAGAAGCTTGTGGTTAGATTTTACATTTTACATATTTTGCCTATAAAAAGATTATAGTACTGATTTCTAAGACAGTTCTATTTTTTGTAATAGAAATTTAACAACACCAAAATGTTCATAGGAAAGAAATGTTGCTTTATTTTTGAATACTAGGGGTAGAATATAATTTTCTTGGAGCATGTAGACTGTGGAACTATTATTTTTGAGTCCTAAATAAACAAACGGATTCTTATTGATATTCACAGCCAATTGAACACACTGAATGTTTCCTTTCTACTGTTCAGTTTAGCCTTTCTTCTTTGTGATGGTCTTAATCACCAAAAAAAAAGTACTAAGAAAAACTTCCTGCTTATTCATTGCATTTAGAAAAGATTTAAAAGTACCTTTAGCTAGTAAGTCGAAAAAATGTAAACCCTACAGATTTGATTTAATTTCGTGTAATTTTCTCTCACTGGAAATTACAAAGAAAGCATACTTAAATCTCTTAAGTAACATTTTCTATAGTGATGCAATGCTAAGCTTGGAAACTTACATGAGTTTCATTCCATAATGTCTGTTTTGAGCATGTAATTTATATGCATGAGACACACACCTTACTTATCTGTCAGACAGCTGACAAGAGGACGAGCATGGAGGACAGGAAAGCACAGAAGTGGAATGAAGCAGCTTTCAAGTCTGCTGGGTGACACAATGCCCTCTTGTTTTGCTAAGGGTCAAACATTTCAACAATGAGTAGCTGTCAACCCCTTTCTGCTCTAAGACATGACATACATGCATGTTTGATTCTTTCCCAGAAAAGTATCTAGATGTTTTTTACATGCTTTGGATAGGAAAGAGATGGTCTGGGCTCTGCCTAAGAACCAGTGTAACAGCACTTTTTTTTTTGGGTCCAGCAAAATTGGAGCATCTAGCCTTTCTGACCAAGATAGAAAAACTAATGTTTTACTCAGGTACAGTGCAAGTGGCTGAGGCTCTGTGTTCAAACCTCAGCACTGCTAAAATAAAGTACTGGATGATAAATATTTGATTAATGATTGATAATTGACATGTATATTCTTTTATATTTTTAGGGAAATTTGTAAACTTTTTGGATCTTCCTTTGGGAAAAAGCATATGATACATGAGCTATGTAACTCTGTGGGCCTAAGGGTTTATTTTTTTTTAAATTACACTTTTAGTTTCCTAGAGGAAATAGAAAAACTGTGGTTTTTAGCAATGCATATATTAGCTAAGCATAAAATTCTGTTTTTTTTTTCTCTTTTCCTTTTGTTTTCACTTCTGCAAAATTTGTAGTTGTACCTTTGCAGCAAGTTATTGTTTACCTTTCATCTTGAAATATTTTTCCTTATGGACTATTACATGCTGTTGATAAGGAATATGGAAATTATAGGTGATATGAAAAATATAAAAATAAATTCATAATTATTTTATCAGAATTGATTCATTTGGAGTATTTATGTATTTTGTAAGTACATGTTAGGTATTCAGGGAGGTTCCATTGGGATATTTCCATACACATGTACAGTATACTCCATCAAACTCATTCCTCACTGTCTTTCCCTCTCCCTTCTTAAAACAATTTCAGCAGGCTTCATTGTTATATTTGCGAATAGGTATATAAAATACTTCATATTTATCATTATTTATCCTCTTCACATGACTTTCCCTACAGAAACTATTATATTTTCCTGCCATTCCTTTTTTAAAATATATAATACATTAAATAGTTTATAAAATATATTAAATATATTACTATAAAATTAAATAAATATACACATATTTTAAGTTAGTTCCAGTACTGATATTTGAAGTCAGAGCCTAGATACTGTCCCTAAGCTTTTTCACTCAAGGCTTGTGTTCTTTCACTTGACCAACATTTTCATCCCAGATTTTTGGTAGTTAAAAAGTCTCATAGACTTTCCTGGTTGGCTTTGGAACACGATGTTCAGATCTTAGCTTCCTGAGCAGCTAGGATTACAGGAATGGCCTCAAGTGATGGGTTTAATTTGGTTTGCTTTGAAACTGGCTTGCAGAAGGTTGATGAACTTTCTCTTGTCTGGTATTTTATAACCATATTTTTATTGGTTTTTTGCTTTTGTTTTAATAAAAGATATATTTTTCATTTTTCTTTTTTTATTTTTAGTTGTTCCTGTCTATTTAATTTCAGCAGAATGATTTCCAAGAGAAAAGGCTAAATGAATATTGAAAATAAAATCATTTGAGCTGAATTCATGTCACGTACTAAACATAATCAAATTAAGCCACATTATGTGAAGATTACATTGTCTTTACCATTATCATCATTGCAGTCACTTAGGCAATGATTTTTTTCATATATTTTTATTGTAATTAATAGAAGGGTTACATTATATTTGCCAGATAGGAGGTGCATTAATTCACATACATTGATACTCTTTCTCATATCTTGGTCCCCATTTCCCTCCCCCCCACCCCCACCCCTCATCTTGTTTTCCCCCCTTCCCTATTCAATTTCAAATAACCAAATACAAATATATCTAATATATCAGATAACAAAGTGAGATACTGTAACAATATGAGATTACCAAGGGACAGCAAAAGGGATGAGAGATAACATAGTACATTAAGGACAACAATCATTCATTATATTGCTTTTGTTTCTATATCCTAGAGGTCCTTTCATTTAGCGTCATACTATATGGCCTTATGTATCTAGATTTTGTTCTATTGCAAATCTCTGCTAGGAGAGCCCAAAGTTTCTGCTGATTCTGACAAATGAGGGAAATCATTGAGCCTATGTTCCTTTGAGTCTGGCTTACTTCACTTAATATGATTTTTTCTAAGTCTTTCCATTTCCTAACAAATGGGGCGATGTCATTCTTTCTGACAGCAGCATACAAATACCACATCTTGTTGATCCATTCATCAACTGAGGGACATCTGGGTTGGTTCCATATCTTTGCTATGGTAAATAATGCTGCAATGAACATTGTTGTGCTAGTGGAATTAGTATGGCCTAGTTTTTGGATGGTTGGGTAAATGCCAAATAGTGGAATTGCTGGGTCATAGGGGCGCTCTATGTTTAGACTTTTGAGGCACTGCCATACTGCTTTCCATAGTGGTTGAACGAGTTTGCACTCCCACTAACAGTGTAGTAGTGATCCCTCCTGGCCACATCCCCTCCAGCATTTGTTGTTATTAGTTTTCTTGATCCTGGCCATTCTAACTGGAGTGAGGTGGAATCTTAGAGTTGTTTTGATTTGCATTTCTTTTATGACCAGAGATGTTGAGCATTTCTTCATGTGTCTATAGGCCATTTCTGTTTCTTCTTCAGAGAAGACTCTCTTTAAGTCTTTGGCCCATTTTTAATGGGATGGTTGTTACTTTGGAGATTAGTTTTGGAGTGATTCAATTTTTTGAGCTGTTGATATATTTTAGATATGAGGCCTTTGTTCGTTGTATGGTTGGTGAAGATCTTCTCCCATTCTGTAGGCTTCCTAATTAATTTACTAGCTATGTCCTTTGCCATACAAAAGCTCTGCAGTTTAATGCAGTCCCACTTATCCAGCCTTTCTCTGATTTGTTGTGATTCTTTGTCCTTATTAAGAATGTTTCTACCTGTGCCAAGGAGGCCTAGTGTATTTCCTATTCCTTCTTGTAAAGTTTTCAGTGTGTCTGCTTTTACCTCCAGGTCTTTGATCCATTTGGAGTTAATTCTTGTGCAGGGTGACAAATAAGGATCCAACTTTATTTTTCTGCAGGTGTTTAACCAGTTCTGCCAGCACCACTTGTTGAAGAGGCTGTCTTTCTTCCATTCTATTTTTTTGGCTCCCTTGTCAAAGATTAGGTGGCCATAGGTCTGTGGTTTAATATCTGGGTCCTCAATTCTATTCCCATTAGTCTTCAGGCCTGTTCTTTCTAAAAATAATTCGTTCAAAACTTAAATTTCCTGAAATTAAAGTCCATTTGTCAGAGAAATTAGCATATGGGAAAAATGATGATACCTATATGTCTCCCTCTCTTCCTTTTTCTTTCCAGGTTCCCGTCAGAGAATTGTGGAATAAGGAAGTACATTTCAGTGGTCACATCATCAAATTTTAGTATTTTCCTTAGAATATTAAAATAGAAAATGATTTATTGTTAATATTTTATTTTTTTGTTTTGGATCAATCTCCGTGGGCTATAGCTTTATTCTCTCAGTTCCGGTCTTGTTTTTACCTATAAACTGCTACTGTACAGTAGCCAAGAGCAGTTTAACACATTAGTTCATATGATTATGTATTTTATGTATTGCTTTTTTTTTGCAAGAGCAAAGGTTATTATTGATGGCTTCAGTAGCTCACACCTGATATTCTAGCTACCTCGAAGTAGAGAGAGATCCACATGATCAAATAGTTTGAAGCTAGTCTAGGCCAAAGTGTGTGAACCCGTCATCTCAGGAAATAAAAGCAGCATGTCGTTATGTGTGCCTGTAAACCCAGTAGCACAAGAAATGTAAATAGAACCACAGTTCAGATTGCCTTGGGCATAGTAGATGCAAGACCGTGTCTAAAGAATAAGACAAAAAGTGTTGGAGACATGGCTTGGGTGATTTCAAGCTCGTAAAAGTAGACATTTAAAAAAAATAGCCTAATCTATACTAGAGAATTGTATGAACCTTTTTAAAGCAGATAGTAGCTAGGCTCGGAACACATCTGTTAATCTCATCTTCCCTAGAAGGCTGATTTTTTTTTTAAATTTTATTGTCAGGATAATGTATAGAGGGATTACAGTTACATTTGTCAGATAGTAGATGCATTGCTTCTGTGCACATTGATACCCCTTCTCATGTTTTTGTCCCCATTCCCCTCTCCTCTCCCTCTCAATCTAGAGGCTGACATTTTAAGGATCTCGATTTCAGGCCAACCTGAAAAAAGTTATTGAGAACCCAACCAATTGTTTGGGCATGGTGATTCACATCTCTACAAACCTTGTCATATTTGAGGCATAGGTGGGAAAATTGTGGATTTGGTCAGGTCCTGGTCAAAAACATAAGACCCTATCTGAAACATAACTAAAGCAAAAAAGAGCTGGGAGTGTGACTATAGTAGTAGAATACTTGCCTAATATATGTACAGCTCTGAGTATTTCAACTCTCAAAAAAATATTTAAAAAAAAAAGCCGAGTGCCTGTGTCTCAGACCTGTAACCCTAGCTACTTCAAGAGGCTGAGCTCTAAGGATCATGGTTTAATGACAGCTCGGGAACAAAAGTCCATGATTCTCTTATCTCCAGTTAACTACCAGAAAACAAACAGTGGCTCTAGGTCTCAAGTGGTAGAGTGCTAGCCTTGAGCTGAAGAGCTCAGAGACAGCCCCGAGACCACCCCAAAAAATGACAGAAAAGAATTTACAGCTAAAAATTAGTATTCTGGACCCACTTATCTCTAGTTTGTTGAAACAAAACTTCTATGGCTAAAGGTTGACCCCTTGAACCTGTTTTACGAATATATAGTCCTGCTTAAGATAGCAACTCACTTTACAGAAGGGGGTACATCTTCTGGTCTTCACGTACACTTCGAACTTTCTAGCAGTCTTTGATAGGTATATGAGTCTTTGTACGTATGTATGCATTTTCTCATTTAGGACATTGTAGATTCTTTTTTTTTGCCAGTGTTTGGGCTTGAACTGAGGACTTGGACACTATCCCTGAGATTTCTTTGCTCAAGGCTAGCAATCTATCATTTCTGCCACAACTCCACTTCTGGCCGTTTTTTTTAACTGTTCAATAGAGATAAGTGTCTCACAGACTTTCCTGCACAACTGGCTTCCAACTGAGATTCTGAGGTCTCAGCCTCTTGAATATCATGAGCCACTAGCACCTGGCTACAATTTGTTGTTGTTGTTGATGATGATGATCATGGGGCTTGAACTTGGGGACTGAGCACTATCTCTGAGCTCTATTGCTCAAGGCTAGCAATCTACCACTTTGAGCCTTAGCACCATTTGGAAATTAGTCTCACACCTTTAATGCCAAGGATGGATTTGAACTGTGATTCTCAACTCTCAGCCTCCTGAGTAGTTACAATTATAAGCATGAGCCACCAGCATCTGACTCACAAACTTTTTTTAAAGCTAATTACTAAGGTTATTGTTTGATTATACCTAGAGCAACTGGTTATATGTGCCATCTCTCTTTCATTGTAGGTAAGCTTAGAAGAAACAGTAGAATTTATTAAATAAGTATATATTGAATGGATTGATTGTAATTCTTTTATCATTGTTAAGGGCACACTTCTGATGACAGAAGTTGCTTGTGAGGGTCAAGGGGTGTGAGATAGGAGGCAGAAACAATTTTCAGTGAAAGTACTGTGACGAAACATGGTGCTAGAACACTGAGAAAGGCGACATTTGAGTGTGTAGTGTCAAAATGTGATGGCACAGTATGAAGTTTGCAGATTTGATGGAGGAGCTCTCCAGGTAGCTTGTACTAAGTGTCAGAGGTCTGAGTGTTCATCACTCATGGAGTCTGTGACAATACTCCAAGTGAGCCCACTGGCGAGCATGCCAACAATTGCTACTTCTTTGTGCAATTGTTCCCTTGCCATTTCTTCTATTCAACCTCTATCTTTTGAAATATGTGGATTACTTTTTAACTCCTGTGAGAAACTATGCATACTATTTAATTTGCTTTATTGGCTTGATGGAGTTGTATGATTCATTTGCTTTGATGATAGGACCTCAAGCTGAAGGGCTGAGGAATGTAAACTAATAATAAAACAAGACATTAAGCTCAGGACACAGAATGTTCCTGATAGATTAAATGAGAATAATGTATGAATGTGAATACTTGCCATTTTTTTCCCTCTGATCTCCCTCCAACTTGTCAGAACCTTGTGCCAAGTATTTATCTTACAGGGCAGAGATGTCTCTTGCTACCTTTAGGAAAAACTATGGCGATGGCAAAGAACTACTGTTCCCTTTCCACATGCAGAATCCCCACATGTATAAGTTTAGACATTAATGTATTGCCTTTGCTTTTCCATGTATGCAGTGAGAGGCTGTTTTCAGATATTCTTTTCGGTATGATTTTATCTTCTGAAGAATTCACAGAGTTGGGTATGTGTAATTTCAACACAAGTACACATAATCATGTACAAGGTAGCTGTATTTTGAAAAGGAAAGTATTTTTTTGTGGTGGTGACAAGAATTCTTTTGCTATTGGTTGGGCTAGATATGACTTGGATACGTTACATGCACATAGTATAGCAAATGCACTGACCCAGCAGTCTATCTTCTTTCTTGTTGCTTTAGTTTTTAATTAAGGAAAACAAGTAGTTGGAGGCAGTTACTTTCTGTGAAATGTAATGAAGATTTATTTTGGAAGTGACCTTCAACTTTATTAGCTGAAGCAGTAATCAGCAGAATTAATAGAATAATCAAATTATATACAAACTCATAAATCATCTTGAATCACGCTGTCAGAAGTTCAGCTATTCATGGGTCCTATTGTTTTGCAGACATGTTAAAAAATAGTCCAACTGCTGGATTCCTACCTTGAGAGGAACTAAAATTGCTTTTTAGATGACTATGTAGGGTGGGTACCATCCAAAAATGTTCACAACTCTTCATTTATCTGTGATACAATTTGATGTCACTAAAGGACAAAGTTGAAATTTAGTCCGTAATGGTGAACTCTTTCAGTAAAATCTAACACATCATTGCAATTGGTACTCAATTAATTATAGCTCTGTTGGTTTGCATGTATGTCATTTGGAGTTAGTAGCATCAAAGAGTTAGCTTGTACTCAAGATATACACGATTATCTGAATGATATATGATTATTATGTTGCTTTTGTGAAATTTCCTTGAGCTGTTCTAAACAAGTGATTGAAGTGTCAGTTTACTAAGTAAAACAAACAGGAAAACAAAGTCCTTTATTAGATTCATGGAGTTCATATTTCTCAGGAGCCACTTGCATATATTTCCATGTTCTTTTTAAAAGGAGATTCAAAAGGGGATGATGGGAAAGTCCTTTGTGCCGAGCCTTGTGATTTTTCCAGCTGTATATGTGGAAGTGGGTGGTCTTAACCAGTCCTGTCACAGAGTGGAAGATATTTAATGATGAATACCAGCCGTGATTTTGTGCAAACAAGAACTATACTCTGGCAGAAGCTATGAAGTGAAAGTGAGTTTAGTTTCCAGAAAAAAAGTCCAAGACTTTGAGAAGCTAGAAAACAAATTACCATTTTAAAATGTATAGTCTGTTTTACTGTATCTCCATGAATATGACATTTTTGTTTTGTACTCAACTTCTGACAAAAGGAAGCAAGATATGGAGAAGACTGTCTTTCCTCAAAAGCATGTTAGTGTCAATAAATGACCAATGCTTTTCTCTTCAAAGTCCAATTTTCTTGGTGTAAATTTCAAATCTCTATAAAACTTTGTGAAATGTGTGAACATTATTTTGGTATTTAATAGTAAGTTGCTAAAAATTGTTTCTAAACAAAAACTTTTAAGACTGTTAATGTACCCACTACCTAACTGTAACCCCTCTACATATTACCCCAGCAATAAGATACAATGAAAAAAATATGTATGGGACTGACAGTGTGGTCTAGTAGTAGAATGCTTGCTAACATGCACATTTGTTTCATTCCTCAGTACCACATAAACAGAAAAATCTAGAAGTGATACTGTGGCTCAACTGGTAGAGAACTAGCCTTGAAGATGCTCAAGGACAGTACCCATGACCTGAGTTAATGCCCCAAGACTGGCCAAAAAATATATGTGAACAGCTGCATGCCAGTAACTAAATCTCAGAAGGCTGAGGTCTGAGTATCATGGTTCAAAGCTAGCTCAGGCAGGAAAGTGTGTGAAACTCTTATCTCCAGTTAACCACCAAACTTGAAATAGTAAATGTGGCTCAAAGTGGTATAGCTAACCTTGAGCAAAAGTGGTCAGGGACAGCACCCAGGCCCCGAGTTCAAACCTTACAACCAACCAAAGGGGGAAAATGTGTGAACTTTATATGTAAGATGAGTTCAAAAGAAGATTTAAAAGTTCCTTTCATAGATAGATTTTCTCATATAAAGAAAGAAGCTTAGACTTCCCTAAGGTGCCTTTGTTATAAAAGATTACAAATGGAAATACCCAATTGGTTTTCAGAAAAGTAGAATGTAGCTAACTCAGAGTTGTCCATATCTTTTGTGTGTATCTTCTGAAGCCATTGAAGCAAACTCTAATAACTCTGTTAATGTTTGCATTTTGTTGACTGTGATGAGTATCTTCTTTTAGAAGAGCCACATTGAAAAAAAATTAATATACTGCTTCCTGGATATTATCCAACATGGAACATTCATGAAAAGGCAAATAGAGATATGATAAAATTTAAAAAAAAAAAAACAACTGAAACCTAGGGGTTGACCACATAAATGACTTCTGGGGCCAGGGCAGATCACAGAAAGAATGCCAGGTGGGCTAAAGGCAGACAATAGAGAATGGAAGAGGCCAAGATGAACTGTGGTACACATCATTGATCAAAGGGAGCCGGTACTGTGTGACCACAGCTACTGAGTGCAGACCCCTGAATTCCCCTACCAAATTTTCCCTTTTTTGGGACAAATGAAGTCAAAGATCTAATGTATTTATGTCAAAATATTGTTTTTAAAGAACTGGTGTATGGGTGTTTGAACTCAGCCCAGCAGTTGCTAAGCAAGTATTAATTTTTGTACCATTGAAGTCAAGTAATGAAACTCTTTGTGATAAGCGAACAAGATTTATTTGTATGTTTAGATGAATGGTATTATTACCCAAACTGAGAATATTGTTTTTCTTTTAAATACTATCACTAGTTGAAACTTTTTTTTCTATGTATGTGGTACCGAGACTACTTGAATCTTCTGCTTCACTTGATATCATACTCATGCAAAGTATCCTTAATTAGGATCAGTATTAAATTTTCTGTCATTTGTGTGCTCATTTAGGAAACTTCATTAGGGTGTTAGAGTAATATTTTTCTTCTCACAAGTTGACAACCCAGAAACACCAGAGTTAATGTTTGGTTCCATCCTAATTATTGTGGTTTTTTTTCTTCTTAACCTCTTGGAGTTAGAAATTGCTTAACTTGATTTCTTTGGCCGTCTACAAAAGTTATTACTTCCTGGATTCCTTCTTTCACCCTTAGCTGCCCTCATGCATGGAGTATCTGCCTCCTTCATCTTTTCTCATCAAACAAGCATGCCCCCCCAGTGGCAAATCCAAAAGCCTATCTCTTAAACTCATAATTATTTTAGTCTGCCACTCCTCCTCCCCATCGTTTCCTAGTTTACTAAGTCATTTATCTATGCACATTCACACCTATTTGTCTCGTGCCATATTTTCTTGCATTCTGAAAGTCTTATCTCCACATACCCCACAGCATTCTACCTCCTGATTGGGGCCATTCATCAGACTTCTTACTCCTTACTGCTAGTTTTTTTTGGCCTGCGGGGCAATTGTTAACCCTTGGGTCTACCAGTTGTGAAGGTTTCCTTCCTTCCTTTAGCTCTAAAATTCTACAACTTCTTCTCTTCTAATGCATGTCTGCTTGTCTCTCTGAAGTCTTATACTTTCTCATCTTCAGTCTTAATTTTTCAACATATGCACTATTTGTCTCATGTGCTGAAAAGACGCCCAGATCCATAATTTGCCCTTTCATACCTGTTGTGAAACTTAATACAGTACAGGGCTGTGAATAAGTGACATACACAGCTCTAGATGAACCATGGATGAATGGTAGCTCCTGGTCGTATCTTCAGTTCCTGAATCATAGAATTAGCCTTCGAAGTAAGGACACTTGCAGATCTGATCTGAGATTTGCCTCACACAATGAAGTATTTTTTTGCCAGTTCTTAGCTTAGGCTCAGGGTCTGAGTCTTGGAATTTCTCAAGTCTGGAGCTCTACCACTTTAGCCACAGTACCACCCTGGTGTTTTTCTATGTATGTGGTACCAAGGAATCAAACCTGGGTTTTCGTGCATGCTAGGCAAGCACTCTACCACTAGGTCAAACTCCTGGCCCCATATTTTGATTTTTATCTATGTAACTTGGCCTTTGTAAACAAAGGAAGCCTGGGTTACTTTTTCATTTGAGGCATCTCCGTTTATCATGTAGTGGTCAGTCTGGGACCCGTATTGGAGGGACTGGCAGTTGATTTGGGGAGAGGAATAGGTGTAGCAGAACAGTCTAGGGATCATAAAGCAGTAAGGCAAACTTTGCTATGAGAGTCAGTTTTGTCATAACTAGCTAATGCATAGAATTCTTGAATATAGAACCCACAAGAGGAAAGACTGTGGTCTGTGTAAGGTAATTAGACCTCAGCCATTTAACAGAGTTCTTTGAGAGGGGTAAATAAGGTGTGAACAAGGGGGAGCCAGTGAATATTTGGATTTTCAAAAAGCCTTTGATAAGATTTTATACCAAAGACTGCTTTAAAAAAAATAAATGCTTTCTCCCCAGGAGGCAGGGGATGATGTTTAGTCATGCATAGAGATCAAGTTTAAACACAGGAAGGAAGGAAGGGGGTGGGTGCTAAATGAGCTCTTACTTGCATGGGGAGATTTTTTACAGTAGGCTTTCTTAAGAATCAATGTTTAGCTTTTTTATGATTAAACATTTTGCTAAATGGCTGGAGAGTCAGTATAGTAACTTCTCACTCTACTTTTTATCTGCATTCCAGTTTATAGCTGATAGAAAATGTAGGGACACAGAAACAATTTAACTTGAAAAAAATTTATTATCTGAAGTATAGTTTCACGTGGGCCATGTGGAAATACACACACACACACACACACACACACACACACAATAATGTGAATGATTGTGACTGTAGGAAGTTTTCTTTTTTTAATTGAAAACATACATAGGGGTTACAGTTACATAAGTTAGGTATTGAGTACATTTCTTCTTGAACAGTGTCATGTCTTCCCTCATTTTCTCCTACTTTTTCATTTCATGATGCCTCCTCCCCCACAAGTCATATAGTTCATTTTCAACATTGTGTCTGGTGAGTTTTACTGCTGCATTTATTCACCCTTTGTACCACCATCTACACATATTTTTCAACTCATGAAAAAGATCTAAGAGTTATATAGCTCTTCCCGAAGAGGTTAGTTTTGTTCCTTCATATTTTGCATTTGAAAATACCCACTTAATGCTGGACATAGCTATGAAGGGTAATAGGAAGGAAGGAGGGGACTATATTCTTGTCTAGAGTGAAAATTAGTACCTATTCACCTGTATCAGTTGGGTTTTCAGTGCTAGGCAGTAAAGGAAACAAGGATTTAAATATGGATTATTCAAACTGGAAATGTATATATCATGTGCTCAGTGTCAAACCAGAGAAAGAGGCTGAGAATATGAATCTCACAGTCTCAGCAGATTCCCTGCATGCTTGTTTGCTACACATCCTGAAAGTGTGAATCATGGGCTTGCTTTGGAATTTGAAACACGTACTTTTAAATCTACTTAGGTAGATACATCACGAATATAGATGGACCTGTTAGTCCAAGAGTTCAGACGGACCATAGTCCATTTTCCTAGCAGCTTAGATGAAATTAGATTTAACGAACAACCATCAAAAGTTATCATCATGATTAACTGTTCTGAGGAATTCATGGAGTTGGTGTGAAGGCCCTTGTACAAACCTGGGAGTCACTATCCTGTATGTGCATGAACTAGATTTTAGATTGTGATCCAAGCATGTAAATTGACTCCTAATATTTTTAAAGGCCTTTTTTTTGAAGATTAAATGATGGTGTGTCTAATAATTTATGCTAATTTATTCTGAACCCTTGGTGTAGTTATTAATACAGATCTGTTTCTGTCACCTAATACATAGTTTTATTGTGACTTTCCTATAGAAGGTTAAATTTAAGGACAGCAGGAAAACCTGGGGGAAAAAGAAGAGAATATATCATCTACAGAGTGTCAACAAGAACAGAACAAGCTAGATATATGGCAAAGGACTATAAAATAGAGGCGGTTTTGGGGAGGTTTTTCTGAAGGCTATGTATTGCTTTTTGACAGCTTTTTCTAAGATAAGCATGATGATTATGCTTTCTAAGAGTGACAACAATGCCTAAAGGGTAATCCATCTACCCATAGATCTTTCCTAGAGTATAAAATCTGCATCAGAAACCCCATTGGTTTCAGATACTTGTACCAGATATTTTTTTGAGTTATCATCAGTGCTATGTTCTTTCAGGTCCACGAAAAAGCTTCTTGAAGTGGTAATTGTAATGAAAGTCAAGAGATAGTACTTGTTGAGGTGGGTAGTTGTGGACTGTTTCTAATAATCACTCTTCAAGGTGAATAAGAGAATACCTACAGTAAGCCCTAAGCAAGACATGAAAGTTCTGATTTGGGGTTATTGTTTGCTGAACAATATCCCCTCAATTTTTTATTTGTTTGGTTGTGGGGCTTGAACTTAGAGTCTGTGTGCTGCCCCTGAGCTCTTCTGCTAAAGCTAGTGCTCAACCACTTTGAGCCACAGCACCTCTTCCAGTTATCTGATGGTTAATTGGAGATAAGAGTCTCATGGACTTTCCTGCCCATATTGGCTTTGAACTGCTATCCTCAGATCTCAGCTTCTTGAGTTGCTAAGATTATAGGCATGAGCTACTGGAACCTGGCACGCCTCAAGTTTTATAACTACAGATGGGAATGGATATTGCCTGCCATTTTGGCTATGCTGGGTCACTGAATGAGGCTATGTTGTAGTGTAGCACTTTCATGATTCTGTGCAACAGAGTCAAGTCTCATAAAAACTGAATCCAAGACCATAATGTGGGGGTTGAGGCCTGGATTTGATTTTTTTTGCTAGTCCTGGTGCTTGAACTAAGGGCCTGGGCACTGTCCTGGAGCTTTCTCAAGGCTACCATTCTACCATTTGAGCCACAGCTTTTTTGTGTGTGTGATACCAAGGAATCCATCCCAGGGCTTCATGCATGCTAGGCAAGTACCCTACCACTAGGGGGCACTCATGGCCCTGTGTATTGGAATTTTTATGAATAATTTTGCTCTTAGAAGATATTTAGTTCTGGGCTAATAGTAAATCTAAGCTGACCTGGATGACAATAGTCCTCATCTTAGAAAAGATGTTGGGGAGAGATGATGCTGTGACTTATATGCTGCCCAATTTTAACTTCTACAAGGCACATCACTTTAGCAAAACTTTTACTTCTGATCTCTACCATACTCACATTTCTTCTGGCAGGAGCAAGTTGTTCAAATACCAAGAAACGGAAACAAAATTAAGGACATTTAAGGATATAATCAGTTAACATGATACACTAATATAAATAGGCAGTCTAAGTATTGAACCATAAAAAGGTCATGTGATAGTGTAGGATAGCATTTGTTATATGTGTGGGTAAGCAACACTTAAGAATTTCAGGGGACCATCCCACCATGCAAGTGTGTATATTTTAAGTATAAAATCAAAATAAACACACACACACACACACATACACACACATATATATATATATGTATATACACACACACAGACATATAGGTCTGCCCAAACACATTTTTCAGGCCAGCAGGCACTAAGTAAACATGATGGAAAGCTTTGCTGTTTTACATACAGTGCTATGATAAATGTTTATATATGAATGTAGTTACAAATAGCACAGTCAAACTATATATACTAGGCGCAGTCACTGAAGCTATATTGTATGTAAACACATCGAAAAGTGACTTAGCACTGGGTGGAATAGCTCCTTTGTCAATTTAGAGTACAACCAGTTATGTTGGTAAAGTCTAGTAATACTGTCCAATGCTCTCTCTGATTTTTTCTCTTGTAACATACCTGTTTTGTTTCATTTTGTTTTAAATGGCTTTTTTTTGCTAAACCTGGGGCTTGAACTTAGGACCTAGGATCTGTTCTTGAGCCTTTCTGTGTTCAATACTACCCTACCACTTGAGCCATAGCTCAAGTTCCATCATTTTCTGAGTAGTTTATTGGAGGTAAGAGCATCATGGATTTTTCTTCCCAGGCTGACTTTGCACCATGATCCTTAGATCTCAGCTTCCCATGTAGCTACGATTACTGGGATGTGCCACCAGTGCCTGGTTTTAAAATGGCATGTGATAAAGTATTAAAATACATTTTTATTAAAAAGATTTCATTAATAGTGATGTTTTATTAAAGAATTTATTAACATTGATTTTTACATCCTATTTCATATGATGTGTTTAACAAACAAGTATTCAAGAAGGGAATCTATAATACAATCACTGGCACTTAGATTTTAGACCATAATTAAAATTAGGCTGAGGGTTTGTATGTCATAGATACATATTAATCTATGTAATACTGATTTTTCACATATATTTTTATTGTAATTAATAGAAGGGTTACATTATATTCACCAGATAGAGGCTGCATTACCTCAGACATTGATACCCTTTCTCATGTCTTGGTCCCCATTTCCCTCCCCCCATCCACACCCCTCATCTTGTTCTCCTCCCTTCCCTATCCGATTTCAAATAACCAAATACACATATACACAATATATCAGATAACCAGGTGAAATACTGTAACAATATGAGATAACCAAGGGACAGCAAAAGAGATGAGAGATAACAGTACATTAAGGACAACAATCACTCATTGTATTGCTTTTGTTTTTATATCCTGGAGGTCCTTTCATTAAGCGTCATAATACATGGCCTTATGTATCTAGGTTTTGTTCTATTGTAAACCTCTCCTAGGAGAGCCCAAGGTTTCTACTGATTGTGATAAATGAGGGAAACCATTGAGCCTATGTTCCTTTGAGTCTGGCTTACTTCACTTCATATGATTTTTTTCTAAGTCTTTCCATTTCCTTACAAGTGGGGCCATGTCATTCTTTCAGAAAGCAGCATAGATGTCGAGCATTTCTGCACGTGTCTATAGACTATTCTTATTTCTTCTTCAGAGAAGACTCTAAGTCTTTGGCCCATCTTTTAATCGGATGGCTGTTTCTTTGGAGATTAGATTGGAGTGATTCAATTTTTTGAGCTGTTGATATATTTTAGATATGAGGCCTTTGTCCATTATATGGTTAGTGAAGATCTTCTCTCACTCTGTAGACTTTCTAGTTAATTTGTTAGCTCTGTCCTTTGCCATACAGAAGCTCTGTGGTCTAATGCAGTCCCTCTTATCCAGACTTTCTCTGATTTGTTGTGTTTCTTGGTTCTTATTAAGAAAGTTTCGACCTGTGCCAAGGAGACCTAGTGTATCTCCTAATCCCTCTTGTAAAGTTTTCAGTGTATGTGCTTTTACCTCAAGATCTTTCATCCATTTGGAGTTAATTCTGTTACAGGGTGACAGAGAAGGTTCTAACTTTAGTTTTCTGCAGGTGCTTAACCAGTTCTGGCAGCATCACTTGTTGAAGAGGCTGTCTTTCTTCCATTCTATTCTTTTGGCTCCCTTATCAAAGATTAGGTGGTCATAGGTCTGTGGGTTAATATCTGGGTCCTCAGTTTTATTCCATTAGTCTTCAGGCCTGTTCTTGTGCAGTGCCGAGCTGTTTTGGTCACTATAGGTCTGTAATAGAGTCTAAAGTTTGCTATTGAAATTCCTCCTGTGCTGTTCTTTGTGCTAAGAATTATTTTTGCTACAGGGGTCTTTTATTATTCCATGTGAAATTTTGGATTGCCTCTTCTATTTCTTTAAAGAATGACATTGGGATATTAATGGGTATTGTGTCGAATTTGTAGATAGCCCTTGGCAAGATTGCCATTCTCGTGGTATGAATTCTTCCAATCCAGGAGCATGGAAGGGTTTTTCCATTTCCTCAGGTCTGCTCTAATTTCCTTTTTCAGGGTTTTGAAGTTTTCAGCAAAAAGTCCTTTACATTCGAAGTTAAATTAATTCCTAGGTATTTTATTTTCTTTGAGGCTACTGCAAAAGGAGTTGCTTTCCTGATTGTTGCCTCATTCCTCTCATTGTTGTCATTGAAAGGCAGTTGATTTTTGAGGGTTAATTTTAGACCCTGCTACCTTCCCAAAGTTTTGAATCACCTCAAGCAACGTGGGAGTGGAGTCTATAGGGTTGTTTAAATACAGAATCATGTCATCTGGAGAGGGAAAGTTTCACTTCCTTTTCCCCTATTTGGATCCCCTTTATGCTTGCTTCGTATCTTATTGCTCTGGCTAGGAATTCTGATATTGTGTTAAAGAGGAGTGGAGAGAGTAGGTATCCTTGTCTCGTTCCTGATTTTAGAGGGAATGGCTTTAGCTTTTCGCTATTAAGTATAATGCTAGCTGTGGGTTTGTCATACACAGCCTTCATTATTCTGAGGAGTGTTCCATGAATTCTCCAGAGCTTTTAGCATAAAGGTGTGTTGGGTCTTGTCAAATGCCTTTTCTGCCTCTATTGAGACAATCATGTAATTCTTGTCCTTGCTTCTGTTGATGTGTTGAATTATATTAATTGACTTGTGTATGTTGAAACAGCTTTGCATCCCTGTGATGAATCCTGTTTAGTCATAGTGTATAATTTTTAATGAGTTGCTGAAGATGGTTGGCCAGTATTTTGTTGAGAAATTTCACATCAATATTCATCAAAGAAATGGGTGTGTAGTTCTCTTTCTTTGATGAATCTCTGTCTGGTTTGGAGATGAGGGTTATACTGGCTTCGTAGAATGAGTTTGGCAAACAGCCTTCATTTTCAGTGTCGTTGAAGAGCTTGAGGAGTATTGGTGTGAGCTCTGCTTTGAAGACCTTATACAATTCAGCTGTGAATCCATCTGGCCCTGGGCTTTTCTTGGATGGAAGGTCTCTTATTGCCATTTCTATTTCAGTGCTTGAAATAGGTCTGTTTAGTTGGATTAGGTCTTCTTGGTCAGTGTGGCTATGTTAATATTGGCTAGAAATTCATCCATTTTTTCTAGATTCTCAAATTTGTTGGCATAAAGGTTTGAAAAGTATTCCCACATGATGCTCTGGATCTTTGTAATTTCTATTATGATATTACCATTGTCATCTGTGATTTTTGTAATACTGATTTTTACATCATATTTTAAATGTCAAGTTTAACAAGTATTCAAGAATGGAATCTCTATATGCAGTCATAAATTTTATGAACAAAATTAAAATTTAGCTGAGAGTTTGTATGTCATAGATACTTACCGATCTACATATCAGTATGTCTATAGAATATATATTCCATCATAGATTTATATGTGTATATAGTTATATTTATATCTTGAAGTTCATCTCAGTGACGTTAAATACCAAATACTGAGTAATCGCTCTAGTCCTGTTTGGTTAATATCCACATATTAAGGATACCATGCGCGTTTTGTTCCTTTGGTCTTGGCTTATCTCACTTAACATGATTTTCTCTTGTTCCAGCCATTTCTCAGCGAATGCCATTATTAAAATACATTTTTCTAGTGTCTTAACTTAGGGTAATAGTACCTGTTGAATTTGGTCTATTTGTAGATTTTTGGTAAAAGAAGTCCCCCCCAAATGTAAACTTAAACTTACCTATCCTGACATTTACCTTACCTGACAATCTCTTGACAATAGTATAGTTGTAGCAATTTACACCAAAGGAGGAGCCTATACCAACCACTACTACCTATTCTTTTTTAATAACTTATTTTTTATTATCTTTAAGCCATCCATTTCCTTGCTTCTCTTACTTTTAAGTTATGTATTTAATTTGTTTGCCTTTTAATAAAGCAGTTTCTGTGTACAGTGCATCTTGAACTGTGTTATCCTTTCAAAAGCTTCACCCCTTCCACCCACATCTACTATTTCTTTTTTTTTATGTCAGTTATGGGGATTGTGTACTGATCCTGAGCTCTCAGCTCAAGGTTACTGCCCTATCCTTTGAGCCACAGCTCAATTTTTGAATGGTATTATCACTCTTTCTTTTTGTGCACTTATAGACCAATCTAATACAACCACTGGTAACCGATTTATGGCCAAAACAATAAGACTCTCAGTCCAATCTCTATTGTATTTAAGTCCCTCTTGACCTAGAGTATAACTGAACACCTAGATATACAGTATTGCTCAACAGCCATCAAGTGTAGATCCATGCATTACAAGGGTTGAAAGATGAACAGATGACCAGAGATAGAAAAATAATATGAGAGAGAACAGGGGAGGTACAAGAGGAGTAAAGTAGGAGTGTAAGATTATTATAGTAATGAAGAAAACGTATAGCGTAAGGATAACTGACCTAAGTTGATAAACAGGTAGCGTATTTGAGTACAAAGTTTGGAAAGTATTAGATAAAACTCATGAAAGTAAGAAGGGTAATAAGAAGAATATATCGAGAAAAGAGGGAGGTAGATATAGGAGATTTCAATGATGAAAAATTTTAAAAAGAAAGAAAAAAAAGGAAAGTAAGACAACAACAACAACAAGCACAAAAAACACAAAAAACCCATACAGAATGAAAAACAGAAACAAAAAACAAAAAAAGCAAAAACAACACCAAAAAAAAAGAAAAGAAAAAGAAAAAGGTCGGAGGAGATTCCTCACTATTGTGAGCTCTTACTTAAGAAATACTAGGGTTGAGACCAGGAGATTAAAATGCAGGTGACTGTATCTATATAGATATCGTTTGTATTCAGACTGTACCCAGAGCTGTCACTATGTTTCCAGGAACGACCACAGTGACAGAGGGATGCGGGAGAGAAAAGAGGAAAATACAAACTGTAGGTAGGATTGTAAAGAGAAAATAAGAACACCTATAAATGCAAATGAAAAAAGGGGTGGAAGAAAAAAAAAACAAAAGCAAAGATAAAAACAACAACAAAAACGGTATTCTTCAGGATTTGGGGGGGGGGGCTTGGGGGCAGGACAGGTTAGGAAACTTTTGTCTCCACTAAATTCGGGAACCAAACAGTTCAGAAAGTCTTCTTCTCTTGTGATTTGGCTATGAGGTTTTTCGGGTCCGACTGTTTGTTTGGGAAAAGGAAGCTAAAAGATCCGAGGGCAGCTTTCTTTACCAGGTCTGAGGCTGGCACAGGGGATGGACTTCAGCAGTGCTGGGGCCGGATTTCCGTCTAAGGGATCTCTGGGAAATCCTTTCCCAGTAAGAAAGTTGGCGCTGTCAGCAACATCTCTCAGGCTCCAATTGCTTTGGCCAGGTCCTTGACAGTAGTCAAGATGGCGCTCCTCTCAGCTTGTGGGGGAGGGGTCCCTCCCAATGCCTATTTGCGAGCAGAAGTGGAAACTTCTCCTCGGAGGTATCACAAACTGCTGGATTCTCCGGTTCCTTGAAGCTGGCAGGTATGTGCACAGCCGGGTGTCGGCTGTGGGCTTCCCCAGGCTCTGTGTGGCTCTGTCTTCAGCTGGCAGGTTGCGGCGCCAAGAAGCCCTGTCTGCTCAGATTCAGAAGAGCTGCTTTGTCTCCACGGCTGCTCTGAGCGGCTGGCACCAGTCCCCGCTGTCTTCTTTGTGCCGGATTTCTGCCTTTTTCCTCTGTGACTGAGGTCTCTGTATCGCTAAAGCTTACGTAGGATCGATTTGAGGTATGTACTGTCCCCTACGCTGCCAAAACTGGTATCGTGGCGAGAGCTCAGAAAGACTCAAACTGAACCGCTGCCATCTTCTGCCCAAGCGTCTCACAGACTCTTTTTAGCAAAAAAAATTCTAACAGTTGCTTTCCAGAAAGATGCTAGATTATTTGTATTAAGATAAAAACATATAAATACTATAATACATAATGAAAAACAATCTTAATAGTTATAGTGAGGTCCTGGAGTTTGGCCTAGTGGTAAAGTGCTTGCCTTGCATGCATGAAGACTGTGGTTCAATTCCACAGTATCACATCCATAGGAAAAATAAAAGTGGTGGTGTGGATCAAGTGGGTAAAGTGCGAGCCTTGAGAAAGCCCAAGTACAGTGCTCAAGCCTTGAGCTCAAGCCCAGGACTCGCAAAAAAAAATAATTACAATGAATTCTAGGTTTGTTTCTCAGAGAAATCTTATAATATCCTAATAATTTTAATAGTCTGAAGTACTTTTTATATTCTGAATTTGATTCTTTTTATTCTTTTCATATCTATGATGCTTAGATTTCCCAATGGGGAAAAGCATTATTAAATCTAATAATTATTACTTATAAATAAATGCATAAATTCTTAATAAATACATAAATTCCCAATCTGGAATTAACGCGTCCAGAATGTTTACTCTGGTAGTATGTATAAGGTGTGTGTGTGTGTGTGTATGTGTGTGTTTACATAGACTAACTTTGCTGAAGTTGGTCAGTTGATTGCAGCTCATCCCTAGTTGCTCATGAGGCACTTGGAAACACTTGGTGCTCCTCCTCATATAACATAAATATAACCCCAGATGAATGAGAATATTGATTGTGTCATCCATATTTTTATCCATTTGAAGCTTTAACTTAATCCAGCCTATGTATGTGAAGTAGATGAATAATATTTTGTGTGCTTTTGTGCTCTTTCACTATTGACAGGAAACTGACTTTAAGATCAGGTTAATTGTCTTGATTACCTTTTCACAAGTATTCCCCCATCAGAAACAGAAGACAGAATACCACTTGAAAAGTGTAACTCATGAAATATGGATACTGGGTCTAACCAGCGCCATCTTGGCTTCTTGTTGGATGAAAGCGAAGTGCCACCCCCAGGTGATGGGCGGGCCTGAAATCCTAGAGGCAGAGGCAGGGACTTGGACAATAGGTTAGTGGATCTGCCAGTCCTGTGCCATGAACTCAGGAGACTCTTTAAACTCTTGAGCTTCCTGTGACCTTGCCCTCTGATGATGACCTCATTTAGGTCACAAACAGCTCTCCTGACTCTCCTCAGGTCCTCATAGCCCCCCACTTCAGCTCTTCATTAACATTGATCTTATTTGTTGGGATTGTTTGTCTCCTCATTCTTTACACTCCTGGCTCAGTTTTTAATATTGGTAAGTGTATTTGAGGCTACAAATTCTTTGGGGACATATGTACAACAGCAAGTTCTAGTTTTCTAATAAAGACTCCTGAATTGATCTCTCAAAATGTGGCTTCTCGCTACCTTGGAAGTGAATCCCCAGCAAACACTCAACAACCCAACCAAAAGATGCTATTTACTCTAATCCTCTTTAGAAGCTGAGAAATTAGAATGTCTTAAGGCTAAGTAAGCCAGCACAATTGATAAGTGTGGTTGCATAATTTGCCATGTGGTTAGTGAATAAGAATACTAAGAAATATAGCTAGTGTACTAGATGTAGTCTTCAGAAATTTTCAAGTACATGAAATGTTTTGCTTGCTCATTCTGTTGTGGATTTACTTACATTATTCTTAATACTTCAATGTGAAAAAGAAACGGTTTCCTGGTAATGTTGGTGTTCTATACCAAAAGCAATGATTACCTAACCTGTAATTTACTATTCTTAGCTTGGTCATGTCTATTAAGATGATTGAATTTATAATGATATCAGAAATGTTAAGCCATACTTAGAGAATATCACTTATTTCCACAGCTTGCATCTTAAATGGATTATGCAATACGTTAAGAATATATCAGAAAGTACAGAGAATAATATAACAAACACCTATGTATTCATTGACAGTTTTGCCAAATCTTAAAATGTGGTCATATATGTGTAAATTATTTTCTAGAAAAAAATTGAGCAAGTGAGATATTCAGTAAACGTTTTTTCAGTTGTGGGACTTTAACTCTAAGCCGGGCACTGTCCCTGAGCTCTTCAACACAAGACTACTACCCAACCCATTGAGCCACAGTGCCACTTCTGGTTTTCTGGTGGTTAATTGGAGATTAGAGTGCCCAGGCTGGGTTTTAACTGTGATCCTCAGATCTCAACCTCCTGAGTAGCTAGGATTACAGGCTTGAGCCACCATGCCCAGTTTTTCAGTAAACTTTGTTTCCTTCCCTACCTAGAACTGTTATCCTGGTATTTATAATTCCCTTAATTTTTTGTGCTACATATATGCATTTTTGATATATCTATATATGCATAAGGAAATAAAACTTTTCATAAATATCACTTTGAAAATATTCTTTGCTAAAATTTGTCACACAATTTGTACATTTTTAAAAATTTATTCACACTGATTGATGTAGTTGAATTTGTTCTTTTTTATGATCTTAGGGCTTGAATTCAAGGCCTACATGCTGTCTCTGAGCTTTTTCACTCAAAGGTAGCACTCTACAATTTAATCCACAGCATCACTTCAGGATTGTAGTGGTTAATTGGAGGTAAGACTCTCACAGACTTTCCTGCGTATGTTGCCTCCAACTGTGATCCTCAAATCTCAGACTCCTGTGTATCTAGGATTAACAGGCATGAACCACTGGCATTGGGCAAAGTTCATTCATTTAAATTGCTTGTGGTATTCTATTGTATAATTTGAGAATTTAAACAACTCTACTGTAAGGGAGTATAGTCTCCACAAAACTATCCATACTTGTAATACAAATGTGTGGGTTTTGCAAAATTACCCTTAAGTTTGATACTTTGCTAGAAGACCTTAACAGGAGTCATTGAAAGCTGTTATACTCGTCATCTTGATTTATTAGAGGGAGCAAATATAGATGGAAATAAATCAAAGGAAGAGAGGTTCCAAATGTAGGGTTTCTAGAATGTTTTTTCACCGTGGAGTCAGAATAATGTTCCTCTCCCAATATGGTTGTGTGACAGTGCACATAATGCACAAAGAATGACCAACCAAGAAAGCTCTCCTGACTCTCAGCATTCAGGATTCAGGATTCTTTTTTTTTATTGGGACTACATTTCTTAAGTATGTTTGATTGTCAATGGAGCAAATCTCAATTTCCCATGCCCTGTGAATACTCTATTCAAGCCCTCACCCTAACTCATATTGTTAAATGTTTTTGACATGGCTAACCCCTACCCTAAGACTATCTGGTTTTTCAAGCCCTGACCTTTAATCATTCTATTAGAATGTTTGTTGACCCAGTGCCTCTAAGCAGGCAAAAACATTCCTTTCAGACCTGACATTCTGAAAGCTTAGAGATCAACTCCCAGAAGCTGGGGACAAAAGCTAGACCTTCTTTGGGTAAGGTAGAATTCTTTACTACATAGATTATTTTTACATTTATTTTTCCCATTTTTTCTTCGTCAATATCTGAACTGTTTCTAATGAATATACAATGGTATCTATTTTATGTATTAATGTATGCATGAATAATTACATGCACCATATACAGCTATTTTCCACATACAAAAATATGCCATTTATAAATACTAATTCATTTAATCCCCAAAAGAGCTCTATATGAATAAGTGCAGTGATTTTAGAGATGATAAAATAGGATACAGAGAGGCTGAATGTCTCCTTCTAGGTCTGATCGCTAGTATGTGGCAGAGTTGGCATATAAGCCACCACAGTCAGAATTCTTCCTGTTAAGCACTGTGCTGTGCTACCTTAAAAGTGTTTAGCAACAAATGTTTTATATACATTTGACACATATATATTAGTATTTTCTAAAGTTCTGCACCTACAGTAATATTGCTTCTCTAGCCAGGTGCTGGTGACCCACACATGAAATCCTAGCTACTCAGGAGGCTGAAATCAGAGGATCCTAGTTGAAATCCAGCCTAGGCAGGGAAGTCTATGAGACTCTTATTTTCATTTAACCACCAGAAAACCAGAAATGGAGTAGTGGCTCAAAGTATTAAAGCACTAGCCCTGATCAAAAGAGCTCAGTGATAAGAGGCCAAACCCCAAGTTCAAGCCCCACAACTAACAACAAAAAAGATTGGTACTCTAAGAGATAGTATTCATCTTGAACTTGACAAATTGTCGCACAAACTGATACTGCTTTCTTTCCCTGTCTATGTGTATACTCTTTTTTTATTGTCTAAATGTTTAAAATTTTGAACTAGTACATATTTAGTCTCTTTCTGTGTAATTCTTACATTTTTAAAGATTTTATTAATACTGATTTTTATATCATATTTCAAATGTCATGTTTAATAAGCAAGTATTCAAGAAGGTAATTTTATATGCAATCACTGGCACGCAGATTTTAGAAAACATTTAAAATTAAGCTAAGAGTTTGTATGTGTTAGATCCATATCAATCTATAAAATATAATATTATGTCTATAGAGTATATATATCCAATCATAGATTTTTCTGTCTATGTAGTTATGTTTATATATCCAAGAACATGTCAATAACCTTGGGTACCCGAATATTGAGTCATTGCTCTTGTTAATTCTTAAATTTTATTAAAGAAATCTCTTTCCCTAGTTTTAGACATTTTCCCTGCTCTATTTTCTTTTAAAAGTTTTGTTTTCTGTATTTATGGCAACTTCCTGGAATTTATTTTGAAAATGATGTAACGTAAGGATATAATTGCTCTCTTCATATGGATAATCTGTTGTTTCCAGACTATTTTCCTATGGACTGTTCTTTCTCCACAAGATTATAATGTGAACTTGGTCATTATCCTGTCTTTGTGTACATAGCCTATTCATTTTCTGTTGTTGCCACTGCAAAGTTAGTAAGCTAAAACAACACAGTAATTATCTTACATTTTTGAAGGCCACAGGTCTAAAAGGGGTACATCCTCATTGATGCATTCCTTAGAGTGGTTAGGAACATTATCTTTCTTGTTTTTCCAACTTAAAATGCTGCTTGCATAGTTTGCATGCGTCTTCCTTCCAATAACAGCCACACGTTGATATCTGCTCTCATCCTTATATCCAGTCTGCGACCTTCCTGCTTCTTATTTAAGGAACCTTTAATGTTACTGCACTAACAATAATTGTATCATCCCAAGTTATTCAAGCACACTTCTAAAGACTTCCTTGCTATGTAAGGTAATATATTCCACAGGTTCCAGGGATTAGGGTTTGGATAATTTGGGGACATTTTCATTGCAGGTCAGACTTTCTTTTTGTAATTACACTGTCCTTGTCTCTGATTCATCCATTTTTAACAGTCTCATAATCTGTATCTGATGATTATATCAGAATAAAGTTTTTTGGGGGGTTAACCCTTCTGTTCTTGTATCTCTAATTGTCATTCAGGGTTTGAGGTCCTGTGTTATATAATCTTAGACTTTAAACTTATGAGGCATCTGTATTTCTGGTAGTGGACTATGTCTGGGCTTGGTTGATGTCATATCCCCCAAGAAAGTGTTTGTAGTTGCTTCTATCATGTCTCTGGGTTAATTACTATCCAAGAACCACTTGTCATGTTATTTCATTGGATAAGGGTACCGTGGATCATGTAGTGGCAAAGATCCAGAAATGGTATCCTGTTCCATTCTCACCCTTGCCATTTAAAACTCAGCACATATACTTCAGAAATAAACAAGCTCCTCGGGCTCACTGTTCCCTTAATTCATATGCTTACTATTCCTTAGTTTCAGCTTCTAGAGGTTTAGCTTACTTTATGGTAAGTGAAAGTTGTCCCAAAGTCTTCCCTGCTTCAACCCTCTTGCACATGTCCCTGGTGCTTTCTGTTGCATGTCTGAACATATTACATCATAAGGGTAGTTGTGATTTGTGTAACTTAGGTCTGCAGGAATTGATTTTAGGAAGACATTTGACTATTTTTCTTGCTTAGTTCTTATGTAGGTGTCAACATTAACACTGTTAATGATATAATAATATTGCCTCTGCTGAATTTGGACACTGCTAATCTTTTCTTTTAAAGTTGGTGGTACAGGGGTTAGAAATCAAGGCCTTGCCCTTGCCGGGTAGGCACTTGAGCCATATCTCAGCCATTTATTTATTTATTTATCTATTTATTTATTTATTTGCTTTTGTTATATTTTGGATAGGGCCTGGCCTAGGTCCTTGATTCTCCTACTTATATTTTTCATGTAGCTGGTGATATACACAGTCATGCATGGTATTTATTGAACTAGGTTCTCACAAAATTTTTGCTTAGGTTGTCTTGAACTGTAATCCTCCTCTGTTTCTTAAGTCTCTGTATACTTCTAGTTTTACAGGAATATACCACATTCTGGCACGCTACTGAGAAATTTTCTTCTGAGAGTTTCTTCATACCGCGATTGAAAAAAAATAAAATTATCAAAATTCCTTTTCTGCAATATCAATTGTGATGTGTAATATTCTTAAAATGTTGTTTTCTTCACTTTCAAACCAATTCTACTAATTTTTCCTTTTTTTCTTTCTAGGATGTGTGCTGTGTTTGGTGGAATCTATTGTCTTCGCCATTCTGTACACTGCCTTGTAGTGGACAAAGAAACCAGAAAGTAAGGATGCTATAAGTTAACTTTCTATGGTCATTCCCCAAGCACAGGTGAAAAATGTTAAAGTCAACTTAAAAAAATGATTCTTGAAAGATCCTCCTTGGTATTAATAACATATCAGCCTTGATTAAAAATAATTTGTGTTTAGATCTTCCAGAACAAGGAAAGTGAGTTCAGAATATAGAAACTAAATTAATTTTCCTGCAATGTGACTACAGCTCCTGACCATCCAAGCTTGGAAGACAAATCATTTCAGCTGCCAGGGGTGGGTGATGAGTGATGTTAGTTTTCCTTGTGGCCTTACCTCCTCTAATTGATTTTCGTCAGATGACAACAAAGCCCTCTGTTATTGCATTTTTAAAAATGGAGCTCACCTAAAGACTCATCAGATTAATCTCTGCTGATAATGCATGTCACTCCAAGAGAAAAGACTTTAATGAGTTTTTAGGTAGATTGTTGTCATAAACTATACTGCCCTGTTATCTAAGGATAAAATTCTTTTACACACTATCAAGACTACAAGCCAGTTAAGGATGAAAACACGAATTTACTTGCTTAGAAAAGCTGAACAACATATTTACCTCTTTATTTTTTTCTTTTGATTATTATTTTAGAATTTATTAGTTATTAGAGTATATACTTGTCTGAAGTATATGAAAGAAAATAATATGTTACACACCTAGCTAATTTCTAGGGTTTTCATTGAAGCTTTAAGTTTCAAATGGATCAAGGTTTATAGTCAACTGGATCTAAGTTTAGGAGCTACTGAAACTGTTTTTTTCTTCACTTTGTTAAATTTCTCAAGCTTCTGTATTTCTTAGGTAATTATGTTTAAGGATATGTAAAAATGGTATCATTGATATATAAAATATTATGTTTTCAATTAGAATCTTACATAGGATAGGTTTTAATCTCCAATTATTTCAAGTAATTTTATATAGCCTTATGGAATAAAATGACTTTAAACTTGTCATTGAACAAAGTGTATATATATATATGTATATATATATATATATATAGGATTAACAAAGAAAACCTCAAGGAATATGTAATGCATTGTAAATTTGTACTTCTGTAGTATAAGACAAAAGTGATGCATGATATAAAAGGATTGTAAAGTACCTTTCAGAGTTTTAACTTAAATGAAATCTGATAGTTTACAGTGAAAACAATCTATCCCTAAAGGCTAAGGTAGTCTCATCGTGGCTCATGAAGAACTCTAAGGAAGGTTATAAAGGAATAGTTGTCCTTCTGACTTCTCAAATTCTTTTTTTTTCTTTTTTTATTGTGCATTCATTCTGAAACAAGAGTATGACAGAAAGCTAGATAATGAATTACTTGTTCGGTGATTATTTCTTTAGCTCATTTTACCTATTTTGGGCCCCTTCCAGTGAGTCCTACATGTGACATGAGAATTTTGCATGACTCCTGTTTTTTTGTTTGATTTGGAACAGTTATGCTCTAGTACAGTAATAGAATTTGTTGAAATAAAGGCTGTATTTACCTTACTTTGACCTAGCTTACGATGAACTCTGAACAAAGGAATTCTTCTTTATGATCTATGCAGATTCCAGTTACAACAGATAGCTGAGGGTTAAAGGTCTATAGACCAAAAGAACCTCAAGGCTGGTAGTATTCAAACTTTATTGAGCATAAGAATCGCCAGGTAAGCTTATCTAAAAAAAAATAAGGCAGATTTCTGTGTCTCCCCTTTACTGAGATAGGCTTATGGGTAGAGCCAGGAATTTGTAGTTTTAAGGTACATCTAAGTGAATGTATTTGGGATTTTCCTTAGATGAAACTCAGAAACACTAATCTGCATGGTAAATTTTGGGATTTATGCAAGAGTATTATTTTTTCCATAATGAGCTGGGGACTCTAGGTCTTAATTGATTATAATGCCTTATTTTGGTGAGCCTAGGTGAATACTAACAATCACATATGAAATTAAACAACAGATAAATCACTTTTCATTTAGTATCTTTTGTATCTTTGTAGAAAAACCTGAACTATAACCTTGATTGTTTAACAGCTCCTAAGACATATGTAAAGGTCAGTTAGTCCTGGAACAAGAGAAGACTTGGAATTCACTTCAGTAAGCTATAGTGACCAAGTTCTTATGCCTAGGCAAGTAGGATGAAGTCGACAAACTTGATGGCCATCTTCAGGTCTCATTCGAGATCTGATATGATATATCCTTAGAAAGTATTTACCTTTTCCTTCACATTCAGAAATAAAATATTTATAATGTTTTATATCTACAAATGCCTCTCTCACAGTAAAAGTACAAATATTTTTAAAGTTAGGTATTTACTTTTGTGTCTCCTTTTATGATTGTAAGTGAAATAGCACAATGTCTAGTTTGTACTTTTATTATATTATCATATTACTAGAATTCCAGTGTCTAATTGATAGGTACATTTTGGTTTGTAAGATATATTTTGACTTTTAAAGATACAACATTGGGAGTTTCAATAATAAACTAAAAATGTTCTTGCATCTTGAGAAGGAATCAAAGTCAAATTAAAATAGTTATCCCACAGTACCCATAGATTAGTACATGACCCCCGAATCTATCAAAATCTATGAATTCTTGGTTCCTTATGTAGGAGAATATAGTATTTGCATATTAATGATGTATATCCTACCATCTATTTGAAATCATCCATGTTACTTATAATAGTAAACATAATGTGATATTAATGCGGTAATACTGTACTGTTTAGAGAATAATGACAAGAAGCAGGTTTGTACATGTTGAGTACAGACTCGATTTTTCAGAGAAAATATTTTCAATGTAAAACACACAGATACAAAAACTGTCTTACAAAATGATGGAAAGCTGTATCTATGACATACAAACCCTCAGCTTAATTTTAATTATGTTCTAAAATCTATGTACCAATGATTGTATATAGAGATTCCCTTCTTGAATACTTGTTTGTTAAGCATGACATTTGAAATATGATGTAAAAATCAATGTTAAAAATTCTTTAATAAAAAAGAGAAAAACGATATAACATTGGGAAGGATAAGCAGAGATGGACAGTGATAAAGAGGGTGACTCTGATCAAGGTATATTGTATGACTATATTATATTAGCAGGTCAGAATAAGACCTCCTTGTACAACAAGTTGATACGAATTAGAAAATACATGTAATACTGATTGTGACTCTTTTACTGGAAATTAATTCAAAGCTGTAATTTCTGTAATAATAGTGTAGTTTAAAAAACTTTTATTTATGATATTTCTGCTATCTACTGTATTCTTTCTGTTTTTTCGGGCCAGTGCCCTGAGCACTGTCCCTGGGCTTTTTTCTTGAGGCTAGTGCTCTACCATTTGAGCCACAGTACCACTTCCAGCTTTTCAACGTATATGGTACTGAATCGAACCCCAGTCTTTGTGCATGCTAGGCAAGCACTCTACACTAGGCCAAACTCCCAGTCCCACTACTGTATTCTTTCTGCATGAATTGCTTGAGTAATTTTTAAAGGTTTTTCATAAGAAACAATATTTGAAAATTGTGAATTTATACCTCCAGTAATAATTCCAATATATATTAATTTTTGACTCTTAAAAGTCCTAGTCAAAAATCTATAAATATCTAAAATTAACATTGATTCAAGTTGCTTTTAGGTCCATGTACACTAGAGATTTAACTTAGGGCCTTATACTTGCTAGGCAAATACTCTACCACTTTTGCTACATCTCCAACCCAGGCTATTATATTTTTCCAAATAGGAGGTATTTTGTGAGGATTTAAATATGAAATGAAGGGTAATTCTTCATTGGAAAACCTTGAACTTACAGTTGTATGTAAATAATCTGTTTCATTTTAAGGAATCAAGTTTACTTGAACACTTGTTTGTTGTTAGTATAATTATGTCAAGTAAATGATGTAGTAAAGTTGTACACTCGCTCCTTCATAGACTTACTTTGTCTTTTCCTATTTTTCTATATGGAACATTTAGCATTCCCTTTCCCCTTTAATGTGGTTAAAAACTATTCATGCTTCATGTCAAAATTCTAAGTTTATTTCCTAATATCATAGACTAGATCAGAACACTATACCCTACCCCTACCTCATCACCTCCTAGGTTCTTATGTGTGATTATTTTCTTTCTGCATGAAAGGTAATACTTCATTATTGTATTTCCAGAACAAAAAAAAAGGTTCTGAACATTGTACTCAATGACTGAACTAGATGAATGGAGATTATATATTATAAATCTATTATATATTATGAATGGAGACTCATAGTTTTGTGGGCATTTTTTCACCTTCCATTTAAGAAAATTGATGGACGCATAAGTATTCATAGCATTGACCTTAATGTGGTGATTATACATCAAAATACCATAAAAAAAACTTTGAGAGAAAAAAACAGGAAGTCCCAGAGGCTCAACACACACACATACACACACACACACACACACACACACACACACGCACGCACACATACGCACGCACGCACGCGCGCGCACACACACACACACACACACACACACACACACACACACACACCATGTAACCAAATGCAGGGATTTCCATTAGAAGTTGTTTTTCATTTTTTTTAAATTTACTTTGCCTAAGATAAACTGTCTGTGCTCTCTTCACTGTATTACCCATTAGTGCTGCTTTCTTAATTTGAGAGGATATAGTTCTGTATCAGTGGTTCTTTTCTAGGTTATATCACGTGCTATTTTTCAAAATACTAAATGGTCTTCAATAGCTTCATTTTTCTTTTGCAGCTATGATAAGTAGATAAATAGGGAGACAGGATAATTAGTTAAATTTTCCCTTTAGCTATTCAATATTTTAATATCTGGATATGACCTTGGACCAGATTCTCTAACTCATTCTCATCTGATTACTTCAGCTAGTGTTCCATGTATACATCAGCTGTGTCACTTATAAATTCCTGCTATGATTATGTTTTAGAGATTTCCTTTCTTAAAAAATTATGCATTATCTCAATATTTGCAAATTAGTGAAAAGTAAATAGTATGCTGTTTTGGACTGAGTCCAAAAAGTTTTGAGTTACCATACATTTATAATATGGAATTTCATTATGGTATGTCTGTACATGCACCTTTTCCACTACCATATTCCCATTTCCTTCCTTTTTCTTCCTTTTTCAAATTAAGTGGCTTCCCATACCATTAGTTACTACTGAAACTCTGATTTTGTCATGCCCTGTTTGTAAAATGACAGTGATTAAGTTCTAGATAGTTGGCCTTTACCAGTCTTTATACATGTTGCCATTAGGAGAAAGTAGCGAGTGAAATATCCTGACTTTGTGTATAGAGACTATAGTGAAAAGTGCAGACTTCAAAGTCATATAGAATGTATTTGGATCCTGACTACCGTTTTCTAGCTGTGTAAACTTACACAAGGCTGGAACATTGTAAAAATCTATCTCAAAGAGTTATTGGGATTATTAACCAGATAAAGCTCTGAAAACCATGTTACAAAATAGCAAGAGAACAATGTATATTACTATCAATACATGTTACCAGTATATATTTGTAGCTGGAGACCTTGGCATTCCTCAGAGAAGGAATGTTATGAAGATGATTGTAAATATTTTTCTAAGATCGGGAGTTTACATTCTGATCAGCTGCAGTTTATTTTTTTTCCAGTCCTGGGGCTTGAACTCAGGGCCTAAGCACTGTCTTTGGGTTTTTCCTCAAGGTTAGTACTCTGCCACTTGAGCCATAACACCACTTCCAGCTTTTTCTGTGTATGTGGTACTGAGAACTTGAACCCGGGTCTTCATGCATGCTAGGCAAGCACTCTACCACTAGTCCAAACTCCTGACCTCTTTTTTTTCCCATTCCTGGGGCTTGAACTGAGGGCCTGAACACTTACCCTTGGGCTTTCTAAAGGCTAGAGCTCTAACCACTTGAGCCACAGCACCACTTCTGGATTTTTCTGTTTATGTGGTACTGAGGAATCAAACCTGGGTCTTTGTGCGTGGTAGGCAAGCGCTATACCACTAGGCCAAACTCCCAGCCATGCTACAGTTTTAAAACAAATTATATTTGTGCTTTATTTTTAATTTTTCCTCAGTTGTAAAAGGTCATGCCATATGACAAAGCAGTTTATGAATACAATTTATCTTGATCAACGTCACCCCCTTTAACATTCTTATCCCCTTTCGATTACCTCTTCCCTTCACTTTGTGGTATGTGCAATGGGTACTTGACTACATTCTTCCCTCTTCCCCTTCATCCATCTACCCCTCTCCCTTTGGCCCCTCCCACCTCTTGCATGTACTCATTTTCTGGTTCTGATTTTGTTGGGCTTTGACTTAGTTTTTCTAAGTAATTATACTATTTGAGCTCCCCATGAAGTCTGTTATACTTGTTAATTCATTAGTAACACTATCTTTATTACATTCTATAAACCACAAATGAGGAAATCCATGTAATCTTTTTTTCCTCTGGGTCTAGATTACTTCACTTAATTCAATTTTTCCAAGTCTTCCCATTTCCTTATGAATGATACAATATCATTCTAATAGATGAGTAAATTTCCATTGTGTGTGTGTGTGTGTGTGTGTATGTGTGTATGTGTGTGTGTGAATCATATTTTCTTGAACCATTCATGCACTGGGGGGCATCTGGGCTGATTCCATATCTTCACTTTGGTGAGTAATGCTACAATGCAGATGGTTGTGCTGGTGGCCTTATTGTAACCTTGTCTGTTTTTTGCTCTATTTTTTTAATTCCCAGGAATAAAATTACAGAGTCATAGGGCAGTTTTATGGTTTTTTGAGGAACCTCCATACTGCTTTCCAAGTGATTGAACAAGCTTACATTCCCACCGACAGTATAATTATTTCTTTTTGGCTGTATCCTCGCCAACATTTGTTGTTGTTGGTTTTCTTGATAGTGGTCATTTTTATTTACTAAAGTGAGGTAATACTGTTTTGATTTGCATTTAAAATTGAGGTTTAAAATGGGTGATTTTGGCAATGATTTGGAAGAAGCATCATAATGAGAAGAGATTCTTAGAAAGAATATATTATTTTATTCCCGTCATTGTACTATCCACATTCACTTCCACTATCCATCAATTTTCCATGCTGTACAAATGTAAGTTGTTTTCCATGTGCTAGGCACTGGGGATATGTCAAGAACAGGATAGTCAGCCAGAGTCTCTGATCTCTTGGCTCTTTCAATCTACTTGAGGACTTCACAAAAGAAGTTAACAAAATAATTCTGTGTTTAGATCTGTTCAATCTGCATATCTGCTTCTTTTTTTCCTATTTAAAGAGCTTTTAAAGAGCTTTGCTGGTTATGATGGCTCAAGCCTGTAATCCTAGCTACTCTGGAGGATGAGATCTGAGGATTGTGGTTCAAAGCCAGCCTGATCACTAAGCACCTTAAGACTCTTATCTCCAGTTAATCATTATATAAGGGAAAATGGCACTGTAGCTCCAGGGGTAGGGCAGTAGCCTTGAGCTGAAGAGCTCAGAGACAGTGCCTAGGCCCAGAGTTAAAGTCCCATGATCCACAAAAAAAGGAAAGAAAGAAAGAAAAGAAAAGAAAAAAATTAAAGAACTTTGTGTCTTTCTATCACCTCAAATGAAATCTAACATCTTTTTATTTCTCTTTCCTCCATTCTTTGTATTTTGTTGTCAGTTAATACTGAATTGCTCTGCACCTATTCTTCTCTAATTTACCTCTATTTCCCAGCAAATGTTGCTCTTCTAGAACAATGTGGTCTTTTTTCATTGCCTAGCCACATTAGATTTTTTTAGAATCAGCAAATGTGTTATTTCCTCCCAGGAGCATTAATTGCTACTTTTCTCTCCCTTTCTGGGCTGAGTCTGTTGCCTCCTCTCAGTGCCTGTTAGTACTTTATCCTTAATCTTTTATCACTGGACCTTACTGTTAACTTGTTCAAAAAGTAATGTACTCAACCTGACTAATGTAACTGTAACTCCTCTGCACATTACCTTTACAATAAAAAGATTGCCTGTGACTTAATACTCATTGTATTGAAAGCTTCTTTAAGGAAAGATGTGTTGTGTTTTTTTTCATTGTATTTGTTCTCCCATATGTTTGTGGTGAACACAGTGAGATACTACCTTGCTAGCAATCCATTGTGTTGTATGTTTGTGTGTGCACTTGTGCGTGCATGCATGCGTGTGTGCTAGTACTGGGGCTTGAATCCAGATCATGAATTCAATGGGGGCTGTCTCTGAGTGATTTTTGCTCATGGCTATTGTTGAACTACTTGACCCACAGCTCCACTTCTGGTTTTTTAGTTAATTGGAGATTGAGTCTCCTGGACAATTGTATTCAGGCTGATTTCAAACTGTGATCCTAAGATCACAGCCTCCTAAATAGCTAGGGTTATATAGGACTAGCCCATTGTCTTCTTAGACATAGATTGAAATGAACGAAGAAATATTTGTAAAATAGGATCAAAATTTGGTAGCAGATTAGATGTGGAAAGAGATTTGAGGTTGGAAAACAAGCTGCTGCTTAGGCCATTTACCTGAGGAAAGTCAAGGGAGGGAGGCAGATGAGGCAAGCTACTTTTAAAATATACCTAGCAGTACTGAAACTGCTTACTTGAAATGTGCAAAAACCAGGTTTTTAACATCTTCACATTCCTCCACACAAATGCTGCTAACTATGGATGATGATCAAATGTGTTAATTTGACTGGATTAGGCATACATGAATACATATGCCAAATAACCTCATTGTACTCAGTAACACTGTATTTAGGGTCAAAATAGACACATCGATTTGGAACTATCTTATCTCTAAATAGTTTAATGCCTATTTAACAGATTTTTTTTACCCAAGAAAAATGAATGTAAAGCATTGTGCACTAGTTTCATGAGTGAGATGGCATTTGAGCAAATGCATTTGAAAAGTTCCTAAGGCATATTGAGTAGGGAGAATGATATTATTTGTTTTAGCAATTGAAAATCTTCTCGTGTCCTTAATATTTTCTTCCTAATTGTTACGCATGGGATGTCTCCTTTCTACACTGTATAATTAGTTGGTATTTTAATTCTGCAGATCAAAGGGATTAGCTACTCGTTAATAATGTAATTTTTCTCTTCTGAGCTAAATTCCAGATATTACATTTATATCTTTTTTTTTTGCCCTGGGCTTGAGCTCAGGGCCTGAGCACTGTCCTTGGACTTTCTCAAGGCTAGAGCTCTACCGCTTGAGCCTCAGCACCACTTCCGGCTTTTTTTCTATATGTGGTACCGAGGAATCGAACCCGGGTCTTCATGCATGCTAGGCAAGCACTTTAACCACTAGGCCAAACTCCCAGCCCCTACATTTATATCTTGCTGAGTATTTTCTCCTTGATTATCATTTTGCTATTTAGGGTCTTGTATGGTGTAACCAAGAACAGACAGAGTAACTGTTGTGATTTGTTGATTTAGAATGCGTAGCCCTAGAAATGTTCTTTCTGGCTTCAGTGATTCTTATGATTAGCTTGGTCATTGTGTTCCTGTAACTGGAAACTCCTATCATGTTACTCCTCAATTTACTATTTATGAGTCTCAGCAAGGCCCTCAGCTAAAGCCTAAATGCTGTTTATCCTTAATGGCATCCTCAAGTTTCTGTTGAAGGAGTGAGCAGGAGGGTATTTTAATGTCTCTGGCAGTACTGTTTTATTTAGTTGTTTACCAAATGTCATCGAATTATTTAATATTAATCTTTGTAATACTATGATTAAGAATAGGTTCGAAATCAATATTGCTTTCTTCATTGCTCTCCCAATTAGGCTGAATATATGACAAAAACAAGCATCTGAGGGAAACAAATCTTAGCACATACTTAAACATGCTTGGTTTCCAAAGCTTCACCAACCCTAGAGCCTCAGTACTACACAGTAAGAGACTAGTAGATGAATCATATTATCCTCTACCACACTGAGACTTGGCCTATTTGACTTTTACCTTAACTTCTGCTGGAATAGTTTCTTTTTTTTTTCTGTATGAGTAGTTGTTTAGTTTTCTCTACTTAGCACATCCTAAAGAAGCAACAGGAGCAGTGGCATGCTTGGCTGTGATTCTTACCTGGGATTTGGGAGTTTATCAGAATCTCCAGGGGTACTTAAAATGTGAATCAGTCCCCCAGGTGTGATTCTGATTTGCTTCCTTCTCCTCCTCTTCATTTGAGAATCCCTGTTTCATGGAAGCTTCAGCACAGTCACATTTAGTAATACTTTGTCCTTGCATCAGTGAGCTCCCAAACTCCACAACCCTATACTTCTTTAAATGATTCCATAAATCAGTCCTTCCCTCCACCCATCCTCCCTCCTTCCCTCCCTTCCTTCTTTCTTCTTTTTTTTTCTTTTCTTTTTATGAGTTTTGTGGCTTGAACTCTAGGCCTGGGTGATATCCTGAGCTCTGCAGTTCAAGGCTAGCGCTCTACCACTTTGAGCCACAGAGCTGTTTCCCTTTCTTTTCCTTCCTCTCGTCCTTCCTCCCTCCCGTCCTCCCTCCCGTCCTCCCTCCCTCCCTCCCTCCCTCCCTTCCCTCCCTTCCCTTCCTTCCTTCCTTCCTTCCTTCCTTCCTTCCTTCCTTCCTTCCTTCCTTCCTTCCTTCCTTCCATTCTCTAGATGTCATAGATTGTGATACAGGCAGTGAGGAACTGGTGCCCAGCTCCATTAGTTATTTCTAACATCATAACCTCTACCTGTCACCAAAGATGTAGCTGTCACCATAGGAGCCCTAGTAGTGTTTGGAAGTCTACAAAACAAGAGGTCTCCACATGACCGAGAGCCAGGTTTTGTTGTATGGCTGATTTAAAGAGCATTTCGGTAACTCATAGTCAAGCTTAGCTACTTACATTATAACAACTGCTGTCATTTTTATTTCAACATTTTTATGATGAATATTTTTATGCAAATGAAAATGTTGAATTCACAGTGAATGCTTGTATGTCGACCATTCAAGTTCTAAAATTAACATTTAAATATTTTTGTTTAGTCAGAAGTATACAAACACTCATCCCTGTATTAATTCATCTCTTTATACTTTGTACAATGAATTGCAGATATTAATAGAATTCACCCTAAATACTTTGGTATGGTTATTATTTACCAGAGTTCAGTATTTTCTAGTGTTTTTCTTCTGATGTAAATTTCCAGTGAGTGTCCAATCTTCAGTGCTCATTAGCTGGAATAAACAAATTGAAACACCATATGACTAAAATACATATCAACATAGAAAACACTTTACACCACATTTTTATTATAATTAATAGAAGGGTTACAGTTATGTTTGTCAAATAGAAGGTGCATTACTTCACACACGTTGATAGCCCTTCTCATGTTTTGGTCCCCATTTCCCTCCCCCAACCTCATCCAGTCATCTTCTTTTCCCCCCTTCCCTTTCCTGTTTCAAATAAACAAATAATCGTATATACATTCACCACATTTTTGTGACTACATGCTACAGTCTTAAATTTTTATTGTATGTGAGTTAGGGTTAAGAAAAAGACTTGAGAAATAGAAATCGGTATGAAATGACAGTTCAACGGATTTTTTCCCATTATCTGGCTTCTCAAATTGCTTATCAAGAGTTTCAATTAAAAAAGAGTAAAAAAGGAGAAAATAAATTTTTTTTAAAAAAACTGAAAAGATAAATTTGTCGCCAGTCATGGGGCTTGAACTCAGGACCAAAGTGCCATCCTTGGGCTTTCTCAAGGCTAGAGTTCTACCACTTAAGCTACAGCACCGCTTCCAGCTTTTTTTCTATATATGTGATACCAAGGTATCAATCTTGGGATCTTCATGCATGCTAGGCAAACATTCTACCACTAGGACCAACTATTGGCCTTTTTTCAGTTTTTAAATAATTATTTTAGAGAACTATTTTTTTAGGTTGAAGAAAATATTTTAATATATAATATTAGCCAGTGTTATGCAATGTAATATTTACATATTTCTTTTTTCTATTTTTATAATTATTTTATATAACTCATGAAGCAGTGCTTGTATAAAATTTCACACAGGGATGCTAGCGAGCATATAATTTCCAAAACTTGTCCTGGGTTTTTGTTACAATCAGTTTTCTAAGGATATACTCAATTAAACAGTGAAATGCAGATATTATATGATATTATCTTTGGTAAAGCTATTGGAGAACTATTTTTTTAAAGCAAGAGCTCTAGTTTAATGAGATGGGATAAAATGAATACAGACAAAAGTAGAAGAGAGAAAAGAAATGGAGAGGAGATGTGAGAATCTTTTAAATATTGTAATACAAGGTATATACTTAATTGCTTAAATATGTATTACATATATTATTTCAATAAACATTTTAGTCTATCCTGATAACCATTTTTAAAACATAATCTAACTTTAGGAAATAAGAATTCATTTTGAGTGTTAGTAATTTCATATTTAATGCGTTTATGCCTAGAAAATATCACGTATTTGGCTCATTTAGCACATTCTAATTTATACTAGTCTATTTTGTAAATAGCATATGTTTGAAATCAGTTGCTCACATTTTATGAGAAGTAACCTATATGTATCTTTCTAATAAAATATTTCTAGTCGCCAAAGAAGAAGCTATGACAAAGTAAATTGCTATTTCCATAATAAAAAGATAGAGCAAACAGTCATTTGCATATAGTTCCTGAAATATTACATACTGGCTTTGTCAGTGCTGGTAAGTCCATTTCAAGGATGTTGCCCTTAGTCCATTAGTTTGGATAATGAGCCCTATAAAGTACATTTATAACTTGTGGCACTGCAAGGAGATGGATTCTAATTTTCATCCTTTTATCTAGACACATTGAAAGAAGGTCAATGGAGGGTTCTATATGATTCATTGTCCCAACACATATCAGATGACAGAGACCTGATAATGTCCGTGCATAAGTGTTTTCCTTATTTGGAAACATCACTTGGAAGAAATCTTTCTGTGATCATCCTTTGAAGTAAAGTGGAAACAGATATTAAAAGAAGCTCAGTCCCTTTTTTCTGTTTAAAACATTATCAGATGCACCAGCAAAACAGAAAGCAACACTTAACAGAGAAATAAAAAGGCTTTAGTGGTTTTTACAGGCTGTAAATTGTATAACAAGGTAACTAATCAACTGTTTTCCTCCTTGTTTTCTTAGAACTGTCGAGGAAAAAAAAAGCCTATCGTGTAAACAAAGGAAAAGGTTCCCTTCTTCTAAATATGAGGAAAGCTTATAATTATATCATTTAATACTTGTCCTAACTTTCCAGTTACATTTCAAAGGCAGAGTTAATATTTAAGTTGTCCACATTGATTTTCATCATTTAAAAGGTGTCAAAATGGCAACAAGAATATATTATAATTCATTGTCTATTTGATGGTAGAAAATGTGGCATTGTAGTAGGCTATTTTTTAGTGTTCACAATTTTTTAAATTTAATGCTATTATGAAGGTGATGTAAAGAGGGGTTACAGTTACATAAGTAAGGTAATAAGTACATTTTTTGGTTGGTTATGCGGCTTGAACTCTGGGCCTAGGCATTGTCCCTGAGCAGGCTAGTGCTCTATCACATGGAGCCACAGTGCCACTTTCATAGTACATTTATTGTCAAATATTTTTACCCTTTCCGTAATTTTTCTCCCACTATCCCTTCTTCCAACACCTCCCAGTTGTAAATTTCATTTCCAACGTAGTGTCTTGTGAGTATGGCTGTTGAATTTATTCACCCTTTGTCCTCGTTTCACCATTTTGTTATTCCCCTTTCCTTCCCCAAATCAGATAAGCATATATACAAGACACGGGTTACCAAAATAAAAAAAACTATGAAGGATAAACCAAAGGGAAAAAAAAGAAAGAACTTCATGAAGTACATTAATACTACATCAACAACAACAACAATAATAACAACAACAACAACAACAAAAAACCCTCTATTTTCCACATCTTGGAGTTCTTTTCTGTTATCATTATTTGCCAATCCTGGGGCTTGAACACAGGGCCTGAGCACTATCCTTAGCCTTTTTCCTCAAGACTAGCACTCTGCCCCTTGAGCCACAGCACCATTTCTTGCTTTTTTCTATGTATGTGGTACTGAGGAATCGAACCCGGGTATTCACACATGCTGGGTGAGCACTCTAACCACTAGGCCAAAGTCCTGGACCTGTTATCATTTTTATGGTCATATGTACTTAGACATATACTAAGTGAAACTGTGGAGCCTATGTTCCTTTGGGTATGGCTTACTTCACTTAATATGTTTTTTCCAAGTTTTTCCATTTCCCTATGAATGGGGCAATGTCATTCCTTCTGATGTAAGCATAGAATTCCATTGTGTATATATACCAAATTTTCTTGATCCATTCATCTACTGAGGGGCATTTGGGTTGGTTCCATATCTTAGCTATGGTCTAGAATGCTGTGGTGAACATAGTTATGATGGTAGTATGGCCCCTTGTTTGTGATCATTTGGATAAATGATCAGGAGTAGGATTGCTAGATCATTGGGGAGCTCTTATGTTCAGTCTTTTGAGGAATAGAATGGTTGAACCAGTTTTCATTCCCACCAGCAGTATAAGTAGTGTCCCCTTTTGACCACATCCCTGCCAGCATCTACTATTATTTGTTTTCTTGATCGTGGTTATTCTGACTGGGGTGAGGTTGAATCTCAATGTTTTGTTTGTTATTTGTTTGCTAAAAGCCAGTCCTGAGGCTTGAACTCACAGCCTGGGCATTGTCATTGAGCACCTTTTCTCAAGGCTAGCACTCTGCCACTTGAGTCACAGAATCACTTCTACCATTTTGTATGTATGTGAGGAATCAAATAAGGACTTCATGCATGTTAGCAGACACTACCATTAGACCATACTCCTAATCCTTCAGTAATTCGCATTTCTCTTATCGCCAGAAATGTTGAGCATGTATCTATTAGCCGCTCTTACTTCTTTTCCACAGAAGTCTTCAAAAAAAAGAATTTAGCTCATTTATTAATGGTGGTGGTTGTTTCTTTGAGGATTTGCTTTTGGAGCTTTAATTATTTGAGGACTCTTTATATTTTTGATATAAGTCCCTTGTCTGTTGTATGGCTAGTGAAGCTCTTTTCCCAATCTGAAGGCTTAGTGTTTATCATGCCTAGCTATGTCCTTTGCCATGTAGAAGCTCTACAGTTTAATGCAGTCCCATTTTTATCCAGCCATTCTCTGATTTGTTGTGCTTCTGAATCTTTACTTAAGAAGTTTCAGCCTGTGCCAAAAAAAAAAACAAACCCTAGTGTATCTACTATCCCTTCCTGTAATGTTTTCAGGGTATTTGCTCTTACCTTGAGGTCTTTTGATCCGTTTGGATTGATTCTGTTGCACGGTGATGTATACATATCCACCTTCAGTTTTCTACATGTGTATAGCCAATTCTACCAGCACAGTTGTTGAAAAGGCTGTCTTTTCCTCCATCTGATAATTTTGGTTCCCTTATCAAAGATTAGGAGGCCATCACACAGGGTTTTAAATTCAAAATTAGTAGCAGAATATACTCATTTACTCAATCATATGAACTTTTTTTGTATGCTTATCTTCTTTTAGATGTAAAGCGATCATAGACCAGTTTGGACAGAGAATAATCTCTAAGCATTTCATTGTGGAAGACAGTTACTTTTCTGAAAACACATGCTCCCGGGTACAATATAGGTAAGATAATTCTTTCTTCTCACTAGCCAAGGGAAGGGGAAAGTCATGTCAATGCAATTATATTAACATTTCTGCTCTTTGAGTAACATGCAAACATACATTCAGTATCTTGCTACTCTTCTCTTATAGGCTCTCATTTGGGGGCAGCCAAGCATAATTCCATCTCCTTTGCTTCAGCTGGAATTTGTCTCTAGGTCATGCATCCTTCTTTTATGAGCCAAGAAAGATTAAAGCAGAACTTAACATGGTTTGGGGAGGTGACACTTTTATCCTGACTTCAGTCTTTGAAACATACCTTCTGGTGATTATATAACTATACATGAAGCTTCACTCTCTTGTTTCTCACAGGCAGATCTCCAGGGCTGTTTTGATCACAGATAGATCGGTCCTAAAAACAGATTCAGATCAACAGGTAAATTCAGTCTTCTGTTTTCTGAAAATTAAAGTGTGTATTTTGTAATCAGAAACCATAATATTTTGATATGCATGGCTGATTCCTGCATTCAAGATAATTAGCATCCGTTTCCTTACATGGCTAATGTTTTTTGTGGTAAAAATCCAAATGTTTAGCTTCAAGAGTGAAACTGTTCAATTAAATCCTATGAAATTAAAGTTATATAATTATGGGAGGAAACAAAAGAATCCTTTGGGAGTATATTTTGTTTTCTTTTTGTCAATTGTGGGGCTTGAACTCAGGGCCTCGGTATTGCCTTTGAGCTCTTTTGCTCAAGGCTAGCATTTTGTGCCACAGCGTCACTTCTAAATTTCTTGTGGTTAATTGAAGGTAAGAGTCTCATGGGTGACTCTCCTGTCCAGGCTGGCTTTGAAACCACAGTCCTTAGATCTTAGCCTCCTGAATAGCTAGGACTACAGTCAAGAGCCACCAGCACACAGCAAGAATACTTTTAAAAGCTTAGAGAAAGGCCAGAAGTTTAGCCTAGTGGTAGAGTGCTTGCCTAGTATGCATGAAGACCCGGATTCAATTCCTTGGTACCACATACATAGAAAAAAGCCGGAAATGGTGCTGAGGCTCAAGTGGTTGAGCTCTAGCCTTGAGAAAGTCCAAGGACAGTGCTCAGCCCCTGAGCACAAGCCCACAAAAAAAATGCTTAGAGAAAAAAGCTTTACAGTAGACAACAGTATAGCAGTCACAGAAAGCCTACCATTAGGTCTGCTATGAATTTATTTCAACAGACATTTTGTATACTAGTTCCTCACTACCATTGCTCATTTTAGTACAAACTTCCTTCTATACCCCACTGTCATAGAACTGTGTCTCTGATTCTTATGTTTTCTCATTGTGATCACTGAAATTCCAGAGACACTACTTCTCCTTCTGACCATATTTTACAGCAATTAAAGCAAACTTACTTGAAATGGGTGGCTGTCAGATATGTATGCTTTTGCTCAAAATAGACTCTTAAAATTCTCTAGGTTGGAAGAGACTTATTATATAAATCAAAAACTGTAAATAAAGTCATTTAAGGGTTCAACTTTTTCCAAATAAATTTTCATTTAATTTTATTGTCAATGTGATGTACAGAGGGGTACAGAGGGGTTACAGTTACAAACACAGTGTAGTCAGTACATTTCTTGTCTAACATCGTTAAATGTTTCTTGTTAAGAATGGAGAATACCTAAAAAGAAACATCAGTTATGACTTATTCATGTATGAATGGATACTACTTTATTGGGTCACTCAGCAAACAAGTGTCTTGTACTCCCAAGTCAGTATGCTGGGTTGTGAGGAGAGAGTGGTAACTGTGATGGTAACTACCTTGAAATAGTTTGTAATCTACAGTACATAGTGACAGACAGATGAATATCAAGTATAATTTAGTGTGACAAATGTGATTAGAGGTGTAGCTTGAGAAAATGATACACCAGCTATTTTGTCACTCTCATTGCTGATGGACTTGTCTTTGTCTCCTATTATACCATAGACACTGTGAGTGAGCATACTGTAAGTTTACCCAAAAGTGAAAACAGCAAATAGAAAGAACTCTGAGCTGGGTATCAGTAGCTCACTCCTGTAATCCTAGCTACTCAGGATACTGAGATCTAAGGATCATGGTTCAAATCCAAGGTAGGCAGGAAAGTTCATGAGATTATTAACACCAACTAACCACCCAAAACAGCAGAAAGCAAAGCTGTGGCTTCAGTGGTAGAGCACCAGCCTTGGGCACAAAAGCTCAGTGACCTGAATTCAATCCCCAGGACCCAAATTAAATAAATAAGTAAGAAAGAGAGAGGAAGGAGGAAGGAGAGGGGAGAAGGAAAAGGGAGAGAGGGAAGGAAGTAAGGGAAGTATTCTGAAGAAACTAATGTCTATAAAGAATAAGAGAAAAGAATTGGTTCTTAAAAAAGTGGAGAGGACTTTACAAGATTACTTTTTTTATGTTTTATTTATTTTTTATTGTAATTAGTAAAAGGGTTACATGATATTTGCCAGATAGAAGGTGCATTAATTCACATACATTGATACCCTTTCACATGTCTTGGTACCCGTTTCCCTCCCCCCCCCATACAAGATTACTTTATAAATAAGCAAAAGGAGTACTGCCAATAGAGAAGATGAAGGTACTGAGGAGAAAGATTATTGATGGAAAAATAATAGGCAAGTCAGGGAGGATGTAATTCAGAGGTCAGGTCCTCTTACGTAGGGGGTGATGATGCATGTTGAAATGAGAGGGTACCAACATGAGTATCTGTGGATTTGGAGTTCCATCTGCTGGGTTCTATTCTTTAAATTTCAAGGTAAAGTCACCTCTGGGGAATGGAAGTATACATTGGGGGTGAAATTTCATGGACATATAATATTGTTAATCTGCTTGGATCTTTCCAGCTGTTTTGGGGTTTTTTTTTTTTTACTACCACCTATCCAATTAATCAACCTAACAGAACTCAAACCCTTATATGTTTGCCCAGTTTATACTCAACCTTCTGTTCTGTCTTCTTTCTTCTGCCCTAGACCCCGTTGTGGTTCTTTAATCTGCTTTTGCTCCAGCATCCTCAATCCCCATATTGCCCTGGTCTTCTACCACATCCAGCAAGAAAAAAATCTCATGTCTCCATTAGACTATAATCTACACCTATGTCATAAATGACTGCTATGTCATTGATGATACTGTAGAAAACTATTCAGCCAGACAGGCTGGTCCTGCCTCAAAGTCCAGACACCAATCTAGTTTAGCTGAATCGTTATCTCCTACTATCACTGGCCTCTGATAATGCCCTATTCCTCAGGAATGAATGCAAGCCTTCACTGTTTCACCTACCCTTCTCACCTTGGCCCCTCTCTACCTCATTATTTACCAAGTAAAACAAAACCACTCACCACGTACAAGAGCAATCTTGACTTTCAGCCCCATCACTGACAGTACATGTATACTAGCTTCAATGATGGATGAGATGGTTCTTCCCTGTCTATACCTGTCCACCAGTGCCTCCCTCCGTCCTTCCCTCCTTTCTGCCACCCCTCCCTTCTCTCCTTTCCTTCCCTCTTCTATATCTCTTTCCCTTCACTCCTCACCTTTTCCATTCCTCTCCCTTTCCCTCAACTCTACTCATTGAAACCTCATCATAGTTAGGGTCAATAGATTTTCTACTAGAATTTTTCTGGTACCTTTGGTGATGCCATTATTCCCTTTCTATTAGAACTATGTACTTCTCTACCTTCCCTGATGCTTTTGACACTGGATAGCCCTATGTGATTCATTTGTGCGCTTTGCTTGCTCTGCCCTCAAATATTGGGGCTCCTTAGGACATACTATTTTGTCTTGCTCTGTCTTCTACACTCTTTGTATGATTGCATATATCCTGTGATTTAAACTCTTCATAAATGTTGGGAATCAGCAGTTACACATCTTCCAGAAGTGTCTACAGCATATTGCCAGACTTCTTGCTGGACATCCATTAAAGAGTATGGAAATAAAGCTGAACTCAGTGTTTCTCCCACACTGTTCCTCATGCAATGGTCTTTTCTTCCAGGAACAACATTAATAGTGTGTGTGTGTGTGTGTGTGTATGCATGCCTGATGGTTCAGGGACTTGAATACAGGGCCTGAGAGCTTTTTCAGAGCCTAAATTTTTTGCTGGCAACCTAACACTTGAGCCACAGCTCCACTTCTGGCTTTGTTTTTGCTGGTTAATTGGAGATAAGTATGTCACAGACTTTTCTGCCTAGGCTTGCTTTAAACCATGATCTGCATATCTCAATCAGTTAGTAGTTAGGATTACAAGCGTGAGCCACTGATGTCAGCTCAATATCTTTCCAATGACAGCATTTTCAGCCCCCTTTTTCTAAGTTTTAATCACTCTTCCAGTGCCTATCGGTGTACTTCCTAAAACTTGTTTCAGTATACCTTTTCTCTACAATCCTTTTTCTTATAGTTCCAGTTACCACTGTCATCATGTCTGCCTTATCCCCAGTCATCTGCCACTCATCTTACCTCTTTAAGACCCATCCTCCACAAAGCCATGAGAGTAATCAGTCTAAAATACATATTTGTTAAGTTTTTCTTTGTTTCCTCTTCTTTTTTTTCTCATTTTATAGAACAGTGAAGTTTAGGAAAAATAAAAGTGGGTATGTTTTATGAACATGGTATTAAAGGGCTGGAGAAATGTACCTTCAATGGCTTTTATTGTCTGTATGAGGTTTGAGACATTTAGATTCTCAGTTCAGGTGAGAGAGGGACTTTGGTAGAAGATTATTAAAAGTACAATATTTGTAGGAATAAAAAGAAGTTCTAATAAGTTCTTTAAAGATTCTTTTCTAATTATGGTCATATATTTAATTGTACTCAGTTGTTTCATTTTGCATAATATCTACAGCAATTTGTTACTTCTAAAGTACATTTTCTATCCTGAGTAGAGATAAATGGAGCTGAGAGAAACATCATTTGTTGAAAAACCATGAGCCCCGAAATATGTATCAATAGGACTGTCATGGTTACCAAAATAATTTTGATATTTTGAATTTGTTATAGATGTTTCTTCTGTGGGCTATCAGTGTGATACGTCTTTTCAAAATCTAACTGTACAACTTATTGGAAAATGCACATATTGTGGCTTTCCTTTCAGCAACTGTTTCCTGTGTGAGAAGATTGAAGATTAATATTTCAGCATCAGTTCTACAGAGAAACAGTTCATGATGATAATGATGGTCAAATGTTTCTGATTTAAAATCTTTTAAAAATTAATCATAACATAATCAGTAATTCCCAGGGAAGCATTCTGAGTATCAGCAACTCATATTTAATAATTTTACATTTTGCCTATAATTCAATTAGTATGAAATTCTTTGTCATGAAACATTTCAGTTCGCTTTTGGATGTTCTGTGTCTTTGGGATTAGTGACATCTTTCATTTTCAGTACTCTGTAAAATCCATTTGTAGTCATTATGAATACTCAAAATTGAATTAATACAGTTGACTTTAAGCACTAAAGCATATATATTTCAGAAAAGTTATCATTGAAACATTCAAAACAGTAGGTGAAGGTTCTGTTATTGTCAGTGGAAATTATATGAACTACTCATGTGATACAAGTAATAAATAATGCAGATATTGAATATCAATATACAACAATAAGCATGTTGCATGTTTCAAGTTATTTTCTAAAATTAAGCAGGTCCCAATGGCTCACACCTGCAAATCCTAGGTGCTTAGGAAGCTGAGATGTGAAATTGTGGTTTAAGGGGCAGGCCAGGCAGGGAAGTCTGTGAGATTTATCCCCAATTAACCATCAGAAAACTGAAAGTGGCACTGTGGCTCAAAGTAGTAGAGCACTAGCATTGAGCAAAAGAGCTCAGAGACAGTGCCCAGACCCTGAGTTTAAGCCCCACAACCAAAAAGAAAAATCAAAATGCTTATTCTAAAATGCTTATTAGCTAAATTTTTTTTCAAATATCAAAGAATATTTTGAAGCTAGAAAACAGACTAATGATAAAATGAAACCTAACAATTATGTTTGGTATTTCATTTCTCCTTTTTTAGATTTCCATTCTGACAGTACCTCCAGAAGATGAAGCAGGAACTGCTGTCCGGGTCATTGAGTTATGTTCTTCAACAATGACATGCATGAAAGGCACCTGTAAGCATTGTATAGTTAGGCTATTTATATTTTGTGTTTGGGGTGGGAGTAAATGGGGAATGAGCCACTATTTTAGCTGAAAGATTGTTTATAGAGTTTTAACAAGTACTAATTTTTTTCACAGTACTTAGCTAAACAGCATGTGGCCATACAATAATTCATTGCATGCCTTCCTCTTGCCCCACAGATTTCTGTGGCTAAATCTTCCAAGCATCATTTTTTGTTTCTACTACAAAGGCATTTCTTTCACATTCCAGTGCTTTTTATAACTTTTCCTCAAGTGTATTGAAAATAATTTCCACAAAATTTATTTTCTTCTTTTTTTTTGTTTTTGCTTGTTCCCTCCCCCACCCTTTTTTACTGTGCTGTTCCTGGGGCTTAAAAACATGACCTGAGCTCTGTTCCTGAGATTATTTGCTCTAGGCTACCACTTTAGTCAGCACTAGTTTGGTCTTTTTGGTGGTTAATTGGAGATAAGTGTCTCATGGACTTTTCTTCCTTGGGTAGCTTTGAATCATTTTCCTCATATCTCAGACACCTGAGTAGTTAGAAGTAAAGTTATGAGCCACTGGCACCAAGCAATGTGTTTTCTTAACTTTTGAATTGCTATCTTATTTTCTGTGTAAGTTTCTTAAGGCTGTAATAACAGAATAGACAGACTAACATGTAAAGAACAGATTTTTTTTCTATAATTCTAGAGTGTGGGAATCCAGCATTCTGCGTTCAAGCCTTCTAGTGAAGGCCCTTTCCTCCTAGATGGCACGTTCTGAATGTCTTCAAATGGCAAAAGGAACAAACCTGCTTCTTTGCATCTATCCCTCACACTTACTTTTTTGACAGACTTGAAGCTTCAAAGCTAATTTTCTACTAATTGAGCTACAATTCTACTTCCAATATTTTGTGGGTAACTGGAGATAACAGTCACATGGTCTTACCTGCCAAGGCTGTCTTCAAACTACAATCCTCAGATCAGAGCCTCCTTAATAGCTAGGGTTACAAGCATATGCCATCAGTACTCTGTTTTTAAAAACAAGTATTCCTTGAGTTATTAAGAAAGTTTATTCCAGATGATAAATAAAAACAAAATTGAGTATCATGATATTCTGTACATATGTATGTTGTGTAATATATAATGTGTATATCAGGCCAGACATATTTATATTCTCAAACACTTTCTAGTTCTTTATAGTGTAAACTTTCAAAATCTTTTCTTCAAGCTTTTGAAAATGTGCAAACCAAACTTTCTCTCCAACTCTTCATACTTTACTATGCATTGATCAGTTTATTCCATCCCCTGTTTTGTTTTTGTTTTTGTTTGTATTTTTGTGCCAGTAATGAGGCTTGAACTCAAAACCTCTCAGTCTTGATTGGCTTTTTTGTTTTATTACCAGTCATGGGGCTTGAACCCTGGGCCTAGGTACTCTCCCTGAGCTCTTCCACTCAAGGCTAGCGCTCTACACAGCACCACTTCCGGTTTGTTGGTGGTTATTTGGAGGTAAGAGTCTCACAGACTTTTGTGCCTGGACTGGCTTTGAACCATGATCTTCAGATCTCAGCCTCCAGAACAGCTAGGATTAGAGGTGTGAGCCACCGGCACCCACTCTTGATTGGCTTTTTTTTTGCTTAAGGCTGGTGATCTACCACTTGAACCATAGTTCTACTATCAGCTTTTTTACTGGTCAATAGGAGTTAAGTCTCTAGAAACTGTCTCTCAGGCTGATTTAGAATGGCAATCCTCATGTCAGCCTCCTGGGTAGATCAGAATATAGGCATGAGCCACTAGTATCCAACCCCATTCTTTCTCTTTTATATATATATATATATATATTTATTGTAATTAATAGAAGGGTTACATGATATTTGCCAGATAGATGGTGCATTAATTCCCATACATTGAGACCCTTTCACATGTCTTGGTCCCCATTTCCCTCCCCCTCCCACCCCTCATCTTGTTTTCCCCCCTTCCCTATCCAATTTCAAATAACCAAATACAAATATATCCGATATATCAGGTAACAAAGTGAGATACTGTAACAATATGAGATAACCAAGGGACAGCAAAAGATTTGAGAGATAACCATTCTTTCTTTAACCCTATTCTTCCCAGCCTTTGCTAATTATTCTTCTTCTTTTAACTAGTATTACTTGATGTTGTTTTCAGATTTCACCTATGAGTCAGATTATATAGTACTCATCTTTGTACTCTGGATGTATTTCACTAATGTAATGGTCTCTAGTTGTATACAAGTTGTTGAGAATGTCTGAAGTTCATTCTGTTTTATGTCAATAGTGGTCCATTGCATCTATGTGCAACACTTAGAAAATCCATTAATTTGCAGAATGACTTTCCTTCCCTTGGCTGTGGCGAGCAGGGCGACAATAAAGGAGGTCATGCAGGTATCTTTGACGTACTAATTTCATTTCCTTAGGTTATTTATCAAGGAGAAATAGTTTTGGATCATGTAATAGTTTTATTTTAATTTTTTTCAGGGATCTTCATACTGTTTTTCTTAGGCTGTACTAATTTTCAGTCCTCCTAACAGTTTAAGAATTTTCCTTTCTCCCCATTCTTATCAGCAATTGTCATTTTTTGCATTTCTAAATAATAGTCATTTTAACTAGGGTGAGATGATGCTTCATTATTGTTTTGATTTACAATTCCCTTGGTGGCTAGTCATGTTGACTATTTTTCATGTACTTGTCCATTTTTCTTTTCTCTTTTCTTTCTTTTACTTCTCTCCTTCCCTCCCTCTCCCCCCTTCCCCTTCCCTCCCTCCTTCATTCCTTCCTTAATTTTCTTTTTTTTTGTCTGAGATCAGGACTTGAATCTGGTATCTGACACTTTCACACACTGGTTGGTGCTCTACTATCGGAGCCATGCCTCCAACCCCTTATTTGTTCTTTTTTATTCCTTTTTTTGGGGGAAAATTTGTATTCAAATCATTTTCATATTATTACTTAATTGGATATTTTGCTATGGGGTTTTGGAGGTCTTTTAATATTCTGGATTCAATTTCTTATCAGACATGTGGTGTGCAAATATTTTCTCCTGTTCAAATATTTGGTTCCACCCTGTAAGTTTTCTTTTTACTCTATTGCTTTTTTCCCTTTGATGTTTGGTAATTTTACTTTGTAACTGGTAAGAGATAGAGATGATGTATAAGAGTATTTTAAGAAAATTGGCCAATTCTTTTGTCTTCTTGTAAAGTCTTCACACCCTGTAACTTTCTCACTTGTTTCTACCTTAATAAAAACATTCTCTGTGATCTTTATTATATATTAAATCAGTTTATCAATAAAAACACATCAGTGTAGGCAAATGAAATGGCTTTGATTGTTTTAGGCTCAATGATAATGCTTACACAAAGTTAACTTACTGAAAGACATAAATTTGAATTTATACTTTGCCTTGTACCATAAAAAGAGTTTATGATCATTTAAAATCTTTAATGCATTCATTCTTATAATATTGGGTTATTTCAGTAGGCATAATAAATTTAATATTTGTTGTGAACATAACAAGACTTAAAGTAGATATGAGATATAAACTGCCAAATGGATGGAAGTGGAAGACAAATCTGGGTGATATAACTCAGATACAGAAAGAATAATACCATATATTCTGTTACATGTCGAAGCTAGAAAATTTCAGTGTGAATGTATAATAGTGATTACTATTTCAGTTGATTTACAGGAGAGGGTAAAGGAAGGGACTTTGGTTGATGGATAACAAGACAAAGTTCAAAATACTAGTTGTAGGTGGTAGCTCATTCAGCCACTGAGGAGAATGAGACCTGAGGATCTTTATTAAAAGCCAGACTGAGTAGGAAAATCAATGAGACTCTCATCTCCAGTTTACTAACAAAATGCCTGAAGGGAACCTGTGGCTCAAATGGTAGAGCACTAACTGTGGGCGAAAAAGCTAAAGGACCATGACTAGGCCCTGAGTTCAGGCTTCAGTATCAACACAAAAGAAAAGAAAAGAAATACTAGTTCTTATTGGGTGTGGTAGCTCACACCTGTAATCCTAGCTACTCAGGAGGCTGAGATCTGAGGATCAAAGTTCAAAGCCAGCCCTGGCACAAAAGGACCTGAGATTCTTATCTCCAATTAACCTCTAGAAAATGGGAAATGGGGCTGAGGCTCAAGGTGGTAGCACCCAGGCCCAGAGTTCAAGCCCCATGACCAAGAAAAAAAATACTAGTCCTAGTGTTCTACAGCCCAAAAAGTGTGACTTTAGTTCAATAACCTATTACACCTTTTTTGAGTAACTAAAAGTCAGAAATTCAAAGACTCTGAACATTTAATTTGATTATATTTTATCCATAGTATTCCATAAATATATATAATTCTTACCTGTTAATCATATATTCAGAAACATGCTTAAGAGATGCCAACCAGCTTTACTGAATTAATTACACGCTTATATGTACTTCATTGAATAATCATACTATACTCCAGAAATATGTACAACTAAAATAAAATTTTTCATATATTTTTATTGTAATTAATAGAAGGGTTACATGATATTTGCCAGATAGGAGGTGCATTAATTCACATACATTGATACCCTTTCAAATAATTAGCAAAGAATCATCATAAGAAAACAAGGTGTACATTCTATTCAAAACAAAAAACGTTTCACATAATTGGTCAAATGAGTTTTTGTAGCAATGGAATTAGATAGGAAGATGCTGAAGCTGGTTAGAAATACTCGCTTGTGAATAAGGACAGTTCAGTAACATCATAAACATAATGCCTTCTAGTATGGTATGTATGGAGATACAGTCTTGCAAAAAGATAAAATATGTTTAGAAACAAAATCTTGGGCCAGGAGTTTGGCCTAGTGGTTAAAAGTGCTTGCCTAGCATGCATGAAGACCCGGGTTCGATTCCTCGGTACCACATACATAGAAAAAAAAAAAGCCAGAAGTGGTGCTGAGGCTCAAGTGGTAGAACGGGCCAGGAGTTTGCCCTAGTGGTTAAAGTGCTTGCCTAGCATGCACGAAGACCCAGGTTCGATTCCTCAGTACCACATACATAGAAAAAAGCCAGAAGTGGTGCTGAGGCTCAAGTGGTAGAGCTCTAACCTTGAGAAAGTCCAAGGACAGTGCTCAGGCCCTGAGCTGAAGCCCAGGACTGGCAAAAAAAAAAAGAAACAAAATCTTATTTTAAGTTTTTTAAAATAATTACCTTTCTAGCACACATTTCCATGTAACCCTATATTCTTTGCATTTTAGAGGTATCATCAGCATTATCTATTATAGTCTGCTCTAACACAATGACACCCTTGTTGCCTATTTTTAGACCTATTTGCTTCTATGCTAAACGACCTTATCTTGTACTTGGATCATTTCTTATGTCTACATTTTAATTGTCTTCTTCCTTGCCCTTTGTCAAGCTATTTTTCCTGCATCTGGCATCACATTCTACTCTTATTTACTAGTCATAACTTGCAGAGGCCCAGAAAACAGCATAACTAAATCTTGTGATATTGCCTGTAATTCTAATATAACTAAGTATTTACTGCGTATGTTAATCAGTGGACATTATAAGATCCATCTTCAGTGCTAAAAAAAAAGCCATTTTAGGAAAAGAAGAAAGAGCATGTGCTGGCTTTGGCTGGCTACAAAAAGACTCCAGAGAGCTGAGGATGTAGTCTCAATGGTAGAGTCCTGTGCAGGATCCTGGCTTCTCCAGCACTACAAGAAAACAGAACAAATAAGCCAAGGAAAGACCTCTGCATAAACAATACAGTACTGCAATTGTTTTCTTTTTCTTTGATTTCTATTGAAAAGGTGATGAGCAGGAATTTACAGTTATGTAGTCAAAGGAAGGAATACATTTGTTTTTGTTCAATGTTACCCAGCCCTCATTTTCTCCTGCTTACTCCTCCTTGTTCCCCAACCCCCCAAGTTGTAAGGTTCATATCCAACATAATTTTAAGCGAGTATCAGTGTTGTGTTTGTTCAGCCTTTGTCGTGCTGTTTCTGTGATTCCCTTTCCCTTCTATAGATCAAAAAATTTTATCTACAAGATACAAGGTACAGAAAACTAAGAGAACAAAAAACAAAGAAATAAAAAGACTACATACAGGATATAATAAGACCCTCTTGTTTCCATGTGTACGAGTTCGGGTTGATATACTTCATTGTATATGGACCTATGCACTAAGCAGCTGGGTTATTGAGATCCCCTATGAAGAATATCTTGGAAATCTTCTAGTTACTACACATAAGGGAAATTGTGTAACCTACTTTTCTTTGGGTCTGGCTTACATTGCCCCATTTGTTAGCAAATGGAAAGACTTAGAAAAAAATATATGTATATTAAGCAAAGTAAGACAGTTGTAATAGAAACAGGCCAAGATTTTGAAGCTGTATATTGATAAACTGAAGCAAGTCATTTTTATCCAGGATTAGAGGCTTTTTTAAGCAAACCTTTGTTAGCATAGGCAATATGGACCTTGAACACATGGGTCCTAGGCAATGTCAAGGCTAGTGCTCTACCACTTTGAGCCACAGCTCGACTTCTGCTTTCTTGGTTATTAACTGAAGGTAAGTCTCAAAACTTTTCCTACCCATGCTAGCTTTCAATCATAATCCTCACATCTTAGCTTCCTGAGTAGCTAGGATTACAGGCATGAATTGCCCATGCCCAGTGCATGGGCAGGTTTGAACTCTGGGCCTCAGCACTATCCTTCAGCTTTCTCAAGGCTAGTGCTGTACCACTTGAGCCAGCACCATTCCTGGCACTTTTCTATGCATGTGGTACCAAGGAATCGAACCCGGGACTTCATGCATGCTAGGCAAGATTACTTGGTCAAACTCCCAGCCCATAGTGATATATTTTTTAAGTGGCCATAAGTAAAATTAATGAATCATCTTAAATTCCCCAAATCTATAATGAGATAAGTGACAAAAATAAGCTATGTTATTGAGATTACTAAATACTTGAAAGTATTTTTTGACAGCAAATCAAATCTTATTTTTCAGCTTATATTTCAGAACATACCTTATTTTTGTCACTTATTTAATTAATGAATGAATTAATTACATATAGGACTGCTTCTGTTTGAAAACCAAGCCCTTCCAGTTGAAATGTTCTTTTCTTGTGGCAGTACTGGAGTTTGAACTCAGGACCTTATGATAGTTATATACTCTACCACTTGAACTATGCCTCCAGCAAGTTCGTGTTTATAGTTGTTATTCATATCTTGGGAAATTGGAAATCTTTTTTCATACATACATAATAATGGTGCAGTAACAGCTGTTTTATTCTGCTTTGTCTGGGATATGATTATAGATTTGGTAACATATAACATTAATAAATTCAAAATATTATTTGAGTAAAGGTTTATGTATTCTTTTCTGCTTTTACAACCCTATTAAGAAAATGTTATATAACTATTCATAAAAGTGAGTTTACATAATGGTTGAAAATGATTTTCAAGGCCTTTTTAAGTCGCTGTTTGAAAATATATTTTAAATTATTTTTATTAGTATTGTCATGAAGCACAGATTTTATTTTACAAGTCTGGTTTTTCCTTCTGATCTTAAGATGTCATTCTAAGTTTTTTTTTTCAATTTTTCTGTAAAAAAGGAAATAAGACTCTGAAGGTTTTCGTGACTGCATTAAAAGCCCAAATTGTGTGTTACGTATCATCAGACTCTATTCTTCAATTTAGTACCAAAAAGTAAATGTTTGTTTTGATCTTTTCTGTCTTATACACAAAATAATATATTTTTCCTTGTGGTATATTACATTAACTACATATGGCTTTTTCAGTAAACGAAAGATAAATTATAAGCCAAATCAATCCCTGCATGTATCAATTATGCTTTCTTCTCTAGATTGCACAACAAAACACACTTTGTTGACTAGACTGTATATCAAGAGTCTTTAAAAGCATTCGGAATAAATTTGCCTATTTGTATAGCATGAATAGCTGCAGTGTGCGGTAATGTCAAAATCTTGAGGAATAGATTTCTTTTCTTTAACCAAGTGTTTACTTAGCTTTGTATATTCACATTTAAAATGACATAAGTTTTGGGACTTGCTATCTGTCACCATTGAAAGAGTAATGCCTACAAATAGGAGTTAGTGTCATAAAACTTTAGAAGAGATCTTGAAGATGATATAATCCCACCCCTTCTATGTAAACATAAGGACGTGGAGTCTGGCGTTATAGCCTACACACTCATGAAAATATACAGAACAGAATAAACCAGACTCACACAAACATCCTCTACTCTGTCTTATTGCTCGGCTGCTATAAATTAGACTTATTTCTTTTGTATATGCTCATCCATGCATTTTGGAATGGAAAAAAAATTCACGTTTCAAAACAGTAACTTCTAAGAGATCAGGTTTCCAAGATAAGTTTTGGTGAACTGTACATGCTATTTTTTATGTTGTGTCCAGTGACATTAAAAACCAGACTTTAGAGCCCCCTATGACCAAAACCCTGAAGTTTCACAAACCAGGTCTAGCCACCCACATCTGTACACCAAATAAAGATAATAATATTATAGGATGGGAAAAGAGGGGTTATTACAGGGCTCATGCCATGGTGGGAAAAGTAGAAATAAGAACTTTAGCCCATCTTGTGCCATCTTTACGGTACAGACAAGAGCATTAGTTTTAAATAGAGAATTGGGAGGAGCAGTTGAAAAATACATTTAAAACAATTCTAGGACTGAAAGTATTGCTTAGTTGTAGAGTGCCTGCCTAGCATGCATGAATCCTGGGTTCAATTCCTCAGTACCACATACACAGAAAAGGATGGAAGTCCTGGTGTGGTAGTAGTAGAGTGCTAGCATTGAGAAAGCTCAAGGACAGTACCCAAGCCCTGAGTTCAAGCCCCACGATGGGAAAAATAAAATTCTAGTTTCAGTCTGGGCCTATCTGATCATTATCTGTCTTATGCTGTTTCTGGAGCAGTTCTGGAGAAGCTATTGCTTCATCATTTGAGGGGAAAAATCAGTCACTATTTTCTGCTGGGAGGTCTAGCCTGAGCTTTTTAGCTGTTCTCTAGGGAAGTTTCTCATGTTTTGTCACAAGATGATAAGGCTGTGACATTGCTGGTCTGAAGGGCAGATTGCCTTGTGTTACATGTTACGTATGAAGAAAGCTTGTTCTTATAAATATTTGTTGGATTAAAATGATAGGATTTTGTTTGTGCTGATCTTGGCAATTGAATTTTGATACGAGGCTCTGTCCCTGAACTTTTTTTTCTCAAGGCTTGAGCTTTACCATTGGAGCTACATTTCCACTTCTGAACTTTTGGTCATTCATTGGAGATAATGTACATTCCTGCTTGGGCTGGCCTTGAACCATGATCCTCAGATCTCAGCCTCTTGAGTAGCTAGGATTACAGGCATGTGCCACCTGTGCCTAGCCAACATCAGCCTTTTAAAAGACCTCAGTGAAATCTAAGTAGCAGAGATATTTGATACCCACTATCATCCACTTAGTTATGCCAAGTGAAAAGTTCTTTGTGTGTCCTTGTTCATGTCCTGGTTTGAAAATTTCCTCACTAATTGTCAGGCTGCACCTTTTAGAGATGATGACAATCACAAAACATCATTTAGTGACTGAGGTCAAGGCTTCCATGGGCAAATCACCTTGGCTTGAATTCAAAATCTGAATCTCATGTCTTCCATTTACTAATTGCATACTTTGCCAAAATCTATTTCGCTCCACTATGTATCTATGTTTTCTCATTTGTAAAAAGATGACAGGTTTTGCATAAATGAATTAAATAATACTTATAACACACTTAGAATAGTGTAGGATAATGGTGTAGGTAGATTTAATTTGAGAAAACCTACGTGTTGATAGAACAGGTTCCTACATTTCATGTAAGAAACTAGTCGGATTTTCCTCCTGCATGTGTATGCATATACACTGGTGTTTTCATGGTCTGTTCAAATATATGAATGCTTAATGTTAGTGTATAGATAGATAGATAGATAGATAGATAGATAGATAGATAGATAGAGAAAATCTTGTCTACTGCCATACCACCCTGAACTCACCCAATCTCATCTGATAATATAGTACATTTATATTTGTTTTCATTTTCCCTAGCAAACAACAATTAAATAAGAAATAACTGGTAAATTGAAAAACTTTGATGTGAACATTGGCATTTTGTGAGAGTGTGGGATGAGGGGATAGTTTCTCTGATATTTTAGAATGGATTTCTGATTATTGTAATTATATGTCCTATTTATTCTCAAAGTTATTTAGGGAGTAGAAACTCCATACTCACTAAAGTTAGCCTTCATTTGAATAAGGTTTTGAAATAGGAAAACTTTTGAAATTAAAGTCATTATTTTTAATTCACTAATTAACTAATTCATTTTAGTGCATATGGCATTCATCCAGCCTTTTCCTTGTGCATAGGCCTGTAAGAGTTTTTCTAGACTACATTTCATTTCTGTAAAGAGCCCTTTTTCCCCCATGATATTCTGTAACCTCAACATTGTCCAAAGTCTCTGCCACATGAAATTGCTAATGCAAAAGAAAAGCAATTTAGAATTCCAGAAAGTTTGATGGAGACTATTTTGACTGGTGCTTTCATAGACTTTCATATATAATTCAAACTAAACCCGCAGTGTTTTCCCAAAAGGTTTTTATAGAACCTGATAATGAGTACATGATTTGCTGTTAACTCATCAGCAATGTATATATAAATGGATTCTTCTAGGTTAATAAATACTCTACTTTTTTGTCTTATGTTGTTAGATAAGGTTTTATTATAGTCCAGACCAACCTTGAAATCACTATGTAGCCCAGGCTCCATGATCCTCCTATCCTCTTGGCTCCAGAATGCTAGAACCTTCTTTTCCCATTGGTTGAGCTCAAACCCAAGCCTTATGCATACTAGCTGTCTCTTTAAAAATAATAATTTTACTTCTTTTTATGTCTTGAAACTTTCACCACCTTGGCACGGTGGCTCATGCCTGTAATCCTAGCTACTCAGGAGGCTGAGATCTGAGGATTGCATTTCAAAGCCAGCCCCGGCACTAAAGACAGAGATACTCTTATCTCCAATTAATCTCTAGAGAACTGGAAGTAGGGCTGTGGCTCCAGGGGTAGGGCAGTAGCCTTGGGCTGAAGAGCACAGGTCTAGGCCCAGAGTTCAGGCCCCATGACCGACAAAAAAAATTAAGTGTGTGAATAATTTTTATCTTGAGCTTCTATACTCTGTTTTACAAAATTGTCTTTAATTGTACCTTTATTGTTCAGTTACATTCCAATTTCTTGTAGCTATTAGCACCATTTTAATGATTTAATTAATATATACTATAATGTAAGAGTTGTACATTTCGTTTTCAACTTAATGATTTGCTCAGCTTACTTGGATTGAATAAGATAGATTTATAATATGAAAGAAGTCAAAATGGTACTTTTTTATTTTTACAGATTTGGTTCATTTGACTTGCCCATCTTCTAAAACAGCACGAGAAGATTTAGAACCAGTTGTGCAGAAATTATTTACTCCAAATATAGAACCAGAGCTAGGTAAGAAAAATAATTGGTAATTAATGATAAAAGGTAATGTAACTGCCATAGTTCTCTAAGATAATGCTTACAAGTTGTTCAAACCTATACTAAAATGGGTTGTATTCATCATTAACTCATATTTTACTAATGTAGTTGAACACATTGTCTACATAAACATGGGGGGCAACTATTCACCAACTAATGGTGAAGAAAATATGTTTCACATACACAGAAACAGATGTGACAAAGTGATCATATGCATACCTGCATGCACAGGAAAATAAAGTCTCTTGGGAAATTTCTTAGTTAATGTTGGTAGGGTTCTGGAAATTTGCCTTACAATTTTCTTTTGTAGATGTTTTACAATCGTATATTTTTTTAATCCGAAAGCTATCTTCTTTCAAAAGTTGATTTGTTCCACTGATGGAAGATTAAAATATTAGCAACGTATAGATTCTTTCTGCTTTAAAATGATCTTTTATTAGATGCTAATGATGTGATATTTACCACTCAAAGGTATACATGGTTCTTATTCATGGTAGAACTTTTATTCAGTATGAATTTTTAACAACCCTCACATCTAATAGAAGAGGTGTTTACAGCTTTGAAAATAGCAAATGTGGTGCATAAGTGGTCAGCAAAATAGTTGGTGGATCTTCTTCATTTATATGAAGTGATTTTCATTATAGCATTTATTTGCTTGCTTGAATCTTGGTTACTTTCTTTTATTCATATACATATCTGCATTTCCTTATAATTAGTTACTGTGTATTCAGCTGTTCTTTTTACACTTAACTGTTACTTTTCTGTTTAGCTTTTTTTCCTGTGTCTTTGATTTACTAATGAAGACATGATGCAGAGAGGGTAGTTTATATTTCCCAAAAGACAAATAGTACCATCTTCAAGAACTAATGTCAGTGTAGTTCATTTCTGTTGTTGTTGTTTTTTTGCCAGTCCTGGGCTTAAGCTCAGGGCCTGAGCACTGTCCTTGGAGTTTTCTCAAGGCTAGAGCTCTACCACTTGAGTCTCAGCATCACTTCCGGCTTTTTCTAAGTGTGTGGTAGCAAGAAATCGAACCTGGGTCTTCGTGCATGCTAGGCAAGCACTCTACCACTAGGCCAAACTCCCGGCCAGTGTGTAGTTCATTTCTTTGTGAACTCTCTGAATCAAGTCCTTCAAACTGAAAAGTGTTCCACATTAACATTTTTAAACATTTTCTTCATTTAAAGTATGTAGATTTTGGAATCGTTATTAACATTTTGATTGTCAAATTTTTATTGTAATTAACAGAAGGGTTACAGTTATATTCGCCAGACAGAAGGTGCATTACTTCACACACATTGATACCCTTTCTTATTTTTGTTCCCATTTCCCTCCCCCCACCCCACCCCTCATCTTGTTTTTCCCCCTTCCCTTTCCTATTTCAAGTAAACAAATAAACATGTATACAATATATCAGATAACAAGGTAAGTTACTGTAACAATATGAAAATAACTAAGGTTGATTGTCAAATTTTGTTCGTGGTGATATTCCTAAACCTAACATGAATTCATAGCTTTATCTTTGGCTTTATAACTTGTTTATGTAAATAGAATTTCTTTACCATTTCTGAAATGTCTCATAATGGCTCTATTGTAATTACATTGTAATGGTCTCAAATAATAGACTAAATCTGCATCTTGTATTATTTTGTAATATGAGATATTTTATAATTTAATATTTATTCTTAGAAATCAAGCCAGGCAAAATTACATGTTCATTCGTTAGCATTCGCTAGCCAGTGAAGATTTTTAAAGACAGATCTTAATGGTTAAAGTGATCCCATTTTGAAATGATATATTGTTTGGAACCTGAATGAAATTCTTTAGTAAGAAGTATGTGCTCAAGAGGGGTCCTCAGGTGCACCGAGGCACTGAAAAGCTAGTTTTCACTGACACATAGGCCTTTTTATCATCAGGATGAGGTAGTGGTCATATTTTAATTAAAATGTCAGAACAAATACTGTTGGAGTTATTGAAAATGAATCACCAGATAAAGTGAGCACTGGGCCATGGCAGGTCAAAGAGGCAAAGTCACCTGGAGAAGAGAACTCAATTCATTTTCCTGCCTAAATGAGGAAGAAAGAACTTTATGAGCAATAGGAACTTTTAATACATTAAAGGGAATTCTGCTCTCTAGCAAAAGCCTGCATTTTCACAGATTGGTAGCTTTTTATTATGTTTTGATTATTTGACAATTATCTAAAGCTTTGCTTGAGTAGTCTAAATATTTTATGTTAAAATATGTACCAAGGAATAATATTATTTAACCCTTTTTATTTGGCCTTTGGATTCTTTGGGGTACAAAAAAGTTTTTATGAAATATCAATCTAGTCTGATCTTCCTTACAAAGACGTTAGATGGTAACTCCATTGTATAACTATAATGAAAATAGAAAAATATAATTTTAAAAAGATATTGTCTTTCAATAAGAGTACTTTTGTGAACGTGTATCAAACAATTCCAATAAGGTTCTGAAAATATTTTCTATCTTATGTCTTCCTTTACACATAGCAGCCTGACTCATACACATATGCTCTAACTTAAGAAGTACTATGCTAATACTCACAAGAACCATACCTTCTGAGCACCATCTTGAAATATTTAAAATGTAATTACATCATTCCACCATCTCTTTTTCCCTTTTCCCCCTCTATTCCACATGGCTTGGGGAATTACTTCATCCCATATCATTCATTTCTGTGTCAAATAATAATGCTTCCCCAAACCAAATTACCCTTACTTGTAAACTTTGAATAGGTGATCGATAGTGTTCAGTGCTTCTTAAGCTGTAAAAACAAATGTCTTATTTCAGATTATTTATTTATTTATTGTATGTATTCTGTCCAGACTGAGTCAGGGCTACTCTACTCTAATACTGGGTAAAAACAACTAAAATGTTGATTCCTTTGATATATGGCAACCATGTATAGACTATTTCTTACTTCTATTTGGTTTGCCATGATTGCTTTTCTTCTGCATGCTTTATTCAGTACTTACTTTACTTCCCCCAAGGTTATATTCAAACTTCTTTAGTCCTTCACACTATCCAACTAAATGAATTGGGCTGTTTCTTTACAATTTGTAATAGACACTTAACTAAAGCTCAACAACTTTAATATTTTTGACAGTTGTGCCTTTTATAACTGTGTTGCCCTTCCAGCTATCTGTCTGATATCCAGCTGACCTTAAAGAAAGATGAAGCAATTATATCCAAAAATGTAAAAGCTCTTTTTTATTTTTTCATATATTTTTATTGTAATTAATAGAAGGATTACATGATATTTGCCAGATAGATGGTGCATTAATTCCCATACATTGATACCCTTTCACATGTCTTGGTCCCCTTTTTCCTCCCCAACTCCTACCCCTCATCTTGTTTTCCCCCCTTCCCTGTAAAAGCTCTCTTATATCCAAAATATTTACCTTTCCTCATGGTTTCTTGTCAAAGCTTCAACTTCTGTAAAATCTGTTTGTCCTATAATCTTTCAGTTATTCTTTCCCTTGAATTTTATTGAATAAGTCTTCCTCCTAGGTGAAACTTTGATGAAGCATGGATAAGCGCTCATAGAATATGCTTAGATATGGATTGACAGTATTAAAGACCTTTCAGCCAGTCAGTGGCGCCTGCTACTCAGGAATCTGAGAAGGGAAAGTGGGAGTTCAAGGCCAGATCAGGCAAGAGTAGTAAAACAAAATTATAAGGGATGTAAGTTCAGCTCCAGTGGGGCAGATCTTACCAAGAGTACACACACCTTGAGTTCGATCCTAGGTACTGTAAAAATAAAAACAAGCTGGATGCTAGAGGCTCATGCCTGTAATCCTAGCTACTCAGGAGCCTGAGATCTATGGATTCTAGTTCAAAGAAAGCTCTAGCAGAAAAGTTCCTTGAGACTCTTATCTGCAATTAACCACTCAAGAGCCAGAAGTGGGGCTGTGGCACAAAGTGGTAAAGAGCTAGCCTTGAGCAAAAGAGCTCAGGGACAGTGCCCAAATCCTGAGTTCAAGTCCCATGACCAACCCACCCCCCCAAAAAAATTCAAAAAGCCTTTCATAATGTAGTTCATGTCTCTGCAAGCCTTCCAAGCAGTATCTTTTTTAATTTCAATTTTTTGCCAGTCCTGGACTTGAGCTCAGGGCCTGAACACTGTCCTTGGACTTTTCTGAAGGCTAGAGCTCTACCACTTGAGCTACCGTACCACTTCTGGCTTTTTTCTATGTATGTGGTACTGAGGAATTGAACCCGGATCTTTGTGCATGCTAGGCAAGCACTCTACCACTAGGCCATACTCCCGGCCCAGTATCTTTAAGTAAACAAAATCTCTCACATGAATTTTCTAGTAGCTATATAGATTTTATCTGTGAAATATCAGTTCTTCATGGGTTTTTTTTTTTAATCTTATTAATAGGTTATTCCATCTAGCATGTGCCTAGTGAAGTTAGTGGTACCTTAGATTTGGAGACCTTAGAATTAGACAGTTAATCCTTAAGAGATCAATTCTTCTACTTAGATTTTGTCTTGTCACAGAAATAATTTTGGATTTATAGTGAACTAGAAAAGTAAGATTTTTGAGTTCTTGCACTGGAGATATTTTAAATTAAGTATAAAATTATTTATCATGAATTGGAAAGAAGGGCATTTTTGTTAATTCAGTACTATAATTAGCTAAAAATTCCTTTCCATTGGTATCAATTTAACAATAGCAGTAATTAGCTAGATAATTAGTCCTTTAGCATTTTATTTATCACTGGCAAAAAGCCTCATAGAATTGTATAATCTTCATAAACATCTAGTATTATCATTAAGCAGAATTTAAATATCCATTCAAAAAACCCTATCATCAATGAATAACAGTATTTTCTATCTTTGTCCAAGGAAGATTTAATTATAACACTTTTTAAAAGGAGAAAGGCAGAGAAATAATTATGAATGTAATAAGAAATAGGTTTTAGGAGTCAAGGCTAGTAAGAATAACCCTTTTTATAAATATACTGTACTTTGATTTCACTTAAAAACTGGTTTAAAATAATTTATTGTTTGTTATATGCTAGACGCTGTATTACTGAGGAAAAACAAATCAAAACCAACCTAACTTACATCCTTATCTATGTGTTCCCAGTTTCTATATCAGTACCTACCATGCACAATACAGGTTTGCTGTTTAATGACAGAAGATGTGCTCAGCATGATATTGTCTCATGACCTCGTTTTTATTTCTTGCTTCCCATTGATGTCATTAAGTATGACTGTTAGATTGTGAATCAAAGTATCAAGGATTTAATAATACCTTTAGAGAGATATCCTTCATAAACTATATGATTTACCCAAAGCTTAACATTCCATTTTAAAAATATATTTGTAGATTTGTCCATTTCAGAACATTTTTGTCACCTCTTTCCAGGAAGGAAAACTTATACCCATCATTTAAATCACCTTCAAAAGAAACTTACTATCCATCATCACCAATCCTCTATTGTCCTTAATTTCCCCTAGCCCTAAGAAGCTATTAATTCTATTTTTCATTCATTTGCTCATTCTGGATATCTTATATGTGTATACTATTAACTTACTATATCATTATCAATTAGTATATCCATTACAAAAGTAATTTTATGTTATCTTAATCACATCACAGGGATGATTTAAGGATGTCTTTTAAGATCATTGATGCTAATGAGATATAATAGACAAAGAACATGATTACTAAATCAAATGAACTTACTAATCAAAATAATTTTTAAAAGCCAAATGTGGTGGCTCACACATATAATCCTATGTCTCAGGAGGCTGAGATTTGAGGATCAAGGTTCAAAACCAGCCAGTGCATTAAAGTTCGTGAGACTCTTATCTCCAATAAACCTCTAGAAAATGGAAAGTGAAGCTGAGTCTCAAGGGGTAAGGTGGTAGCCTTGAGCTGAATAGCTCAAGGACAGCACCTTGGCCCAGAGTTCAAGCCCTAAGACTACTACTACTACTACTAATTTTTAAATTTTAACTTGTTTTAAAATTTAAAAATCCATCATTGCTGGAAATATTTTATATCTATACTAGAGTGTGTGGATGTAGATTTACTAATTGCTTATATATGTATAACTGTACAGACATATATATATATATAAAACTTCTGATTTACTATAATTTCTCCCTATGACTTTCTTATTTATTGACTATATAGTGTATTAATTGACAAGCTTATTGTGTTTTATATAAGTAAAGTTTATTTTTATAATTAGAAAATGAAGAAATTGAAAAACCAGGAATTCTCTGGGCCCTCTACTTCAATATGAGAGACTCTTCAGACATCAGCAGAAACCGTTATAATGATTTACCATCCAATGTTTATGTGTGCTCTGGCCCGGATTGTGGTTTAGGAAATGATAAGGCAGTCAAACAGGTAAGGCTTTTAGTGATTTCCAGTCTTATATTAAGAAAATATGTGGTAGGAATAGTGAGGGTTTTTTTTTTCCATCCTGTGGGAAGAGAAGGGGACTACAAAAACATCTGTCTTAATTTCATACTAATTAGTCCCTAATTTTTTCTGGGAACTACAAGACTACTTTATAAATGTTTCACCAGATATTTGTACTTCTTTGTGTGTAATGATAAACTATATGACATCATGTATGAGCTCTATTGTGGGAATAAGGATAGAAATTTTAGAAATACATATTCATAAAAATAAATATATAGTCAGGTTTCTGTGGCTCATACCTATAATCCTAAACTACTCAGAAGGTTGAGATTTGAGGATTGTGGCTCAAAGCCAGCAGTGGCAGGAAAGTCCATGAGACTCTTATCTTCAGTTAACCACCAGAAACATGGGAGTGACACTGTAATTCAAAGTCGGGAGTGACACTGTAATTCAAAGTCGTAGAGCACTAGCCTTGAACATAAAGCTCATGGACCTATGAATAACATAGGTTTTCACAATTAACATGCTGTTATTAATGTCTTGACCTAAATGTGTATTTTAAGAGCTATGCTTACAACTCCTGAGGAATATGATAAATCCAAGTGGAGGTTTGTGACAAATGTCCCCAGGCAGAATTATGAAAGCGTGAAGGCCAAAAGTAAACTATGATTCCATTAAACAGAAGATACTTTTGCCTATGCAAATATACCTCTCTTAAGAGAAAAAAGCATATAGATTATATTATCACATATGTTTATTGAATTAATAAATGGCTAACATAACATCAAGACAGCAGATGGCACAGACAGCAGATGGGGATTTCTTTTGTGGGGGTCATGGGGCTTGAACCCTGGGCCTGAATGCTATCCCTGAGCTCTTCAGCTCAAGGCTACAGCTCTACCCCTTGAGCCTCAGCCCCACTTCACATTTTCCAATAGTTAGTTGGAGATAAGTGTCTCAAGGTCTTTAGTGTAGTGACCAGGGTGGCTGGCTTTGAACCTTGATCCTCAGATCTCAGCCTCCTGAGTAATGAGGATTACAGGCATGAGCCACCGTGCTCAGCTCAGATGGGGATTTTTTAAGGCTCTGAATGATAACCATGATTCAGACATCTAGACTTTTTCCAAAATTCTTGTACTTATTCTTTGGAGTAGTAGTCTTGGAAAACCAATATTCTGCCAATGAATGCAGTCAAGAACAAGGTGTTACATCTTTCTTCTGTGATGAGTTCTGTTATTATAATAGGAACACAAGATGGCCCATGATCTGCATTTATGACTTTAACTGCTAACTACAGTTTAACTTTGTCCCGCTTTTTGTAAGGAGAAATTACAACTTTTTAGCTTACTTCAGTTAGTTTATCTGTGAATCAGTTTTATTTTTGAAAAATAAAATGGAGAGCTTTTTAAATAAGAAGCAGTATGTAACTCAAGGGCTAATCTGGTCTAAACTACATGCCAGAAGATTATAATTAAGGATTATTTTTTTATCACAAAGTAATTGGCCTTCCATGAAGATAATCTTCAGGGGTAAAGTGTTATCAGAGTCGAAAACAGTGTAATGCTAGTTTTTGTTTTTGTTTGTCAGCTGTGGGACTTGAACTCTGAGCCTGGGCACTCTCTCTGAGCTCTTCAGCTCAAGACTAGCACTCTACCACTTAAGCCACAGCACCACTTCCAGTAATGCTAGTTTTGAATTATTATGTGCTGTTAAATATTATTTGTTTAAAATTTGTTGCATATCTTTTTCATTCATATATAAGTTTTGAGAATAGTATTATAATGCCTATTTCATAGTCTATTGATAGTACTTATAGCTAGTTGATTTACATAAGTGAAGTTCTAATACCAGCACATTACCCAATGGTTAGCTCCTTCACTGTTTGGTGATTTCTGTTTCCTAAATGATGAATATTTACAAAAGAAGAATATATATACAAATGAAGACCATTTATAAATGCTCCTGAGAAAATTCATGAATTTAGCAAGACAATTGCAACTGCAATCAATGCTACTGTATTTGGGCTCTGTTGATGGAGTAGATTCAGTCAAGAAATAAAGATGGACGGGTATGTAGCTGAATGGCAAAGCACTTGCTTAGCACGTGTGAGCGTCCTGGTTTCGATCCTCAGTACTGAAAAAGAAAAGACAAAAAAAAAGAAATAGAAAATGCTAAATTGCTAAAATGTGGTGATTGCTTACATGCAGGATGTAAAGAGGTAGATGAACCTTGCTAGGCAGACAAGATAAAGATGTGACCCCTAAAAGAGTCATGAGAGGAAATAAAGGGTAAGATGGAAGCTTTGGCCCAAGTCCTACTGCTTTTTCTACTGGAGGCAAAGTATCCCTAACAAGGACTTACAATGATTTCCCAGGGTTGATTCCTCAGTACCACATAAACAGAAAAAGCCAGAAGTGGTGCTGTGGTACATGTGGTAGAGCACTAGCCTTGAGAAAAAGAAACTCAGGAACAGTGCCTAGGCCCAGAATTCAAGCCCCAGGACTGCAAAAAAAAAAAAAGAATAATAGGTATGAAAATATTTCATAAGGAACTTATCTGTAAAAATATTAAGAGACATTGTATTTCTGTTGACATATCATATGAACATTATCAAAACTCTGAATACTTAATAATGTATCTGACCAAGGACTACTATATTTGAAGACTGGACATGAGTGCATGTATATAATTAAAGGGACAAATGTCACAGGATTGTACCAAAACAATTTTAATAATTCCTTTGTACTTGTAAAGTATTAGAACCTAGATACAGAAAATTTAAGAATGACTTTTCTGTAGATAGTGCCTGAATTTTTTTGTAAGGTTATGTTCAAAAGTGATTCTGTTTATCCTTGGCCAGGCTGAAACTCTTTTTCAGCAAATCTGTCCCAATGAAGACTTCTGTCCTCCTCCACCAAATCCTGAAGACATTATCCTTGAAGGAGACAGTGAACAACCTGAAGCTTCAGAATCTAGTGCCATGGCACATGTCAGTTCAGAGATTCCTGTGGAAAATACAAACCTGGGAAACCCAGAGGAACCATGTGAATAAAGCATATACACCAAACAACATTCCCGCACTTTGGAAAATTTTCCTGGCCTTAGAGTTTTCTTGCTGTAAGGAGTGTTTTCTAAAATGTTCAAAAGCAACAGCCAATTGACATACAGAAGTACACGAATAAACAAGTCAGAGAAATCCAGAGGGGAATTTTCTTTCAAGAGGATATTGCAAGAACATGAAATATTTGTAAAGCACATTGATTTCCCTGTTTTCAAATAAACCTATGAAATTGGCAGATAAACATTGTAAATGGATAAATTCCCAGAAATATTACTATGAATATGAAAGTGATCCTGTGCATTGTTGATAATTCTATGGTGTCAGGACTACCTTTGGATTTATATGGTAAAAAATCAGTTCTTCAGAATTAATATATATATAGCTTTTGATTATTTAAACTATTTTCTTCAGGGGTATGAGAATCATGACATAGGAGATAACATACATCAAACTAAAGTATCATGGTCCACAGAATAGCCAACATTGGAATAAATGCTTTGTTTTCTGTGTTAAGAATTGAAAATGAGCCAGGAGCTGATGGCTCACGCGTATAATCCTAGCTACTCAGAAGGCTGAGATCTGAGGAATGCCTTTCAAGGCTTGCCTAGGTAGAAAGGTCCATGAGACTCCAATCAACTACTCAGATAAAGCCAGCAGTGGTGCTGTGGCTCAAGTGGTGGAATACTAGCCTTGAGCACAAATTGGCTCAGGGACAGTGCCCAGGCCCTGAGTTCTATCCCCGGGACAAAAGAATAGAAAATGCTCATTTATGGATTTTTAAAGGAGTTTTATGAATCATGAATTCATTACTCAGTAGTGCTTTTAAATACAAATTGTGGTTTGTATGTGAATCACATGGGAAAGCTCAGTAACACAGAAATGGAAGAAGGGAAGGGAACATTTGTATATGAGCATTGATGTTTCTACCTTCTCAAGTAAATGGTACACTTATGTAATTTTCTGCAGACCTACCCCTGGCCCGGACTGTGCTAGGCACGTTGCTTATATTTAGGCAAATTGTTTAGCTCCAGATCCTCAGTTTCTCCTGATGTAAAGTAGAAACACTACTTCATGGGAATGATTACAAAGATGAATGTAGCCATCCTATGAATTTTTTTCTGGAAAAAAAACGATTTTAGTATTTTCCCATTTATGGTATTCATGGGAATGAATAGTTTAAAAAAACACTTAAATAAAACACTTATGCAGCAGATAATTGCTTGCTGTCAACTTCCTAACAAAATAAGTAACTTATTTTATTGCAGTAAGGTTTTTAAATGATTTCTTAATTTAGTACATCAGGCACTCTTTGTAGGCCCTAAAACATAGTTATCCAGTGAATTGTGAACTTGAAACAGGACTAGAGACAATGATAAAAAATCTTTAGAAATCCTTTCTTAATCTGAAATCAGCAAGAAGTGAGCAGAGCATTCCAGCTGATAGCCTAATATATCCTCCACATAACAATACGAAGGTTTGACATAGGCAGCAAATCTAGTTACAGTGACAATAGTGACAGTGCCTATATTTAAAATTTTCCAATGTCAAGCTTTCATAGTCTACTTTTTCTTGAGCAATAGTTGAGCTCAGAATTGTCTATATAAATAAACTAATTTCGTGTCTCCAGATCTGGCCTGCACTATATTGCCTATGAGGAGTCATCACTTCAGCAGAAAGCACATAGTTCTTACACACATCTGCAGCTGATCTCTAACCTTATCAGGTTCCCTGGAAAGGTCTTCAAGGACCTCACTGTGACTAGTCACAGATTTATTGGAGACAGAAATAGCCAAGGAATGTAGTGCTTGCCTCACCTTTTCAACATTGCACATAGCGCTGAACCCAGAAGAAAACCTTCCCAGCCTCTCTGGCTGCTCCTGAATATTACCCCATGTATAGTCCCTCCCCTGTCTCTATAGCACTCTTTCCTATCTTCCTCTTTTATACTATCACACAAATCAGGGACAGTAGAATCACATTATAACCTACTTTGGTATAAGGATTCACATCTTTCTTAAGTCGAATCATGTTTTTCAGAAGCCCAACTAGGGCATGCACTAAATGCCTAGAACCTACCTATACATATATTGGGTATCGATCCTGCCTCTCTGTACCAGCAATAGAAAAGGTTCCATTTGATGACAGTATTGAATCTCAATGCGACTCTCGTAAATTGCACCAATAAATAACAGACTTTGTAATAGAATGAAGGCCTCCTAAGTACAGCATGCACATTTATATGAACAGACAATCAGGGAGGCTCAGACTAATACCTAGAAAATTTCTGATAAGCCTTACTGCCAATGTCTATATGTAGAACAATGTAGGAACTATTTTATGCTGTTATGACTCAGCCCATATAGTACTCTGTCTTATCTACTCAACAACTTTGTTTCGCAGGTTATTTATTAAATATTGTTGAAATGCTTACGAGCTTCTGAATATGATCTATCTGTGATGATTTAAATACTAAACAACTGCTAAAAGCATTGTCAGAGAATTGTAGACATTTCCTATTGCCTCAGAATGTAATAGAAACTATGCTAAGAGCTTTTTCTTCAGTTATCTTGTTACAGGTATTTGCTTTCATAGTTATAAATCAAAGAAAACTCTTTTTGTACTACCTTAAGCCTGAATTCTTAGGAATAAATTGACATATTGTACATACTGCAAAATTTTCAGCACCAAATTTAAAATTTTCCTACTTTGCTACTATCAAAACTTTTTGATTCATGTGTCTAAAATGAGTTCTGCATGCTTCTTACTAATCCATAACTATGGTATCATTCAGTTTAGTTGTTAATAAGGGAACTAATAACTAATATTATATTGTTTCTGTATGTTTTTTCTAGTTTATATGCCTGCCCAAGGAAAAAATATATCTATAATGAAGGTCAGCTATATATTTTTCTATAGTAAAATAGCCACATCAGTTAGTAAATTATAGAGCAGTGATAGTTTCTAAAGTGTACAGCCCTTTTTCTTCAATAGTATCCATGAATATTAACTGATTATTGATAATTATTCATTTCTGTCAAGGCCATAATCCTCTGTATTGACTGCCCTTTGTCTCAAGTCCAAATGAGTTCCAAAAGAATTTATTGAGATATAATTACTAAATAATAGCAGTGATTTAACATAGGAACTATAATAATTTACTTGTAAATCAATTATTTACTGCTATCGGTATCAGATAATTTGTTAACTTTCTTATATGAATTTTGAAAAGCATGAATATATGATAATTTGCTATTTACACATTGTAACAGTAAATTTTCAGAGGAAATAAAGACTTTGCAATGCCTTTTGGATGTGGTATCCTATTTTCTCATATTGAAATTTTGTGTATATCCCAAGAAATGGAAGACTGGCTTGGGTAGGCAATTTATTTGATTTTAGTCTGTTCTTTACTCAGTTGACAGGTATACACTGAATGTCATTTTTAGACATCTGCCAATTATATTGTTTGTAAGTAAACCTGCGAAAAAATACAAGGATTTGATTTACCTGGCAAACTGTCTGGATGCCAGCATTGATGTTAATATCAAACAAAAGTAGATGGGACTTGATTCTATTGGAAGCCAGTGCTGTACAGACTAGGAGGAATGGGCTGTGACTTCATAGTACATTGGTTGTCTACAAACTGTTTTTATCTCATTTGAGATGTAAAAATATTTGTCATATATATATATATATATATATTTGATAATGAGAGCTTGACTGTTTTCTTCTGAAATGTTTGGATCCCCAACAGCTTATTTGGAACTAACAAGAGACTACTAATGTGCTTTTTAAGCAGAACACATTCATGAAACTGATTTGTTCTGGAAGCAAATCATTAAAATAAACTGTTTTCTGCCCATTCCATGTAGTTTCTAAAGCTCGTCGGACAGGAGACATTCCCAAGATAACAGGACTCTTTCAAAATTGGCAATTTATCTCTGAGATTATTAATAAATCAAGTTTCAGAAAGATAAGGTTAATTGAATTTTTAAACAAGTAACCATATTATCCTTCAAGCACCTTGGAGCTCATACAATATTCACACCTTTTTTTAAGCAAGTACTTTGACATGTTTGAGTCTCCTCTTTAATGATATTTTTAAAACACTAGTTAAGTGCTTTAACACTTAGTATTCCTGATCACATTTTGAAGGCCACTTCTCTTTCCATTATGACACAGTTTAACTGAGGGGAAATGCCCTTGCCTTACAAGCTGCCACGTCTGCTCTTTCAGGCTATCATGACTCTTGGACCATTGGACAGGTAATCATCAGAACTTGTATCCTAGTATGCTGTGGGGTCTTTTGAAGAATCACCGCATGAGGATTATGTTGTCAACAGCTGTTCATGTTAATAGAACTTACATGTGTAAATCCTATCAAGGAGACAATTGACCCCCCAAAAAAATTATTAGAGATGGCCACCATCACTGATTTGAAAGCATTAGTGATTTTTTTTCCATTTAGGATTTTCATGTGTATGGGAAAAACAGCAAGATTGTGCCAAATTGGGAGAGACATTGCTTGAAATAATGAAATACCAGATCTTAAATCTCTATTTCCATTTGGAATACATATATTGGCTACTCTTGTTCTTCTACATATTATAAACATAGTATTTTTCTTGTTATGCTCCACCAGTAAAACATTTTACACAGTATTTCGTTGAAATCACATTTTAATATACCAGCAGTATCCTAAAAGTGCAAAAATATTGAACATTGTAATGTGATGGAACAGCACCGCATCTAAACAATCAGGAAAGTGCAGACCAACTCAGGAGAAAAACTTTGATTATCATTAGATTGGCAGAATGCAAAATATTGACTAGAGAGTGGTTATTATATAATGGGAAAGACACTTCTGTGTTGTGACTACTAGTATATGATAAATTGTAGAGTTTTTGAAAAATAACTCATCAGAATCTACCAGAAATATTAAGTGCATAGAATCTTTGATCTTATTATAGTATTACTGGTGTTTACTTTGGGAAATATGTGATTGTTTATAAGAAATTGCCTTAACATTTGTTTAATAGCATAGTAAATGTTTAGGATGTGTACATAGCAAATAGTTAACAGTGGTTAGAATAGTATTTGTACAGGAAGAGGAAACAATTACTTGTACTTCCATGTTTATACTTCTTAGTGCTTGGGTTTTTAAATTACTATCAAGGATTTATATGTAATTTTATTTAAGATGATAGATTAGTGCACTGAGTAATCAAGTGCCAGATTCTTGGGTGACAGATGGGCACTTCCCAAAATACTGAATTCAGATTTTAGATTACATTAATGTTTTAATAAACTACAATTCAGATAGGGAATATGATAGGTTACAAGTGAACAGGTGGCATTTAGTCACTCTACAATAACTTGGCTCCTATCTTTGTTTTTTTTTAATAAAATTTTATTTAATTGCACAGAGAATTTCCATTCAAGAGAGCAGTTTATAAATAGAATGCTTCTGATCAGTATCACCTCTTTTGACATTCTCACTCACCTCTCCCACCTCCCTCACTTTTTTATTTAAATTTTATTATCAAGGTGATGTGCAGAGGAGTTACATGTCTAAGATAGTGAGTACATTGCTTCTTGAACATTCTTACCCCTTCTCATCTTTTTTTTCCCACTTTCCCTTCCTCTACCCCTCCCAAGTTGTAAAGTTCATTGCCAACATATTGTCTTATGAGTATCTCTGTTACACTGTTCATCCTTTTTCTCATCACCTTTCCGTCCTGGATTCAATAAACAAATAAATGTGTATACGATATACCAGGTACAAAAGTCAGATACAGCAATAACAGAGGATGAATCATAAGGGAGAAAATGAGAAAGAGTGAAAAATAGGAATAAAATACCTTCACATAGTACATTAAAAAAACAACCACAAAGATAAATCTCGTTTTCCTATCCTGGAGTTCATTTTGCTTACTTAGCCTCATCCTATATCGCCATAAGCACATTGCTTTTGAGCTATTGTGAATCTCTGCTAGAAAAATCCTAGACACATACTAATCATTACAATGAGGGAAAATATGGAGCCTATGTTCCTTTGGGTCTGGCTTAATTCACTTAATGTAATTTTTTCCAAGTCTTTCCATTTCCTTATGTATGTGTCAATGTCATTCTTTCTGGTGGCAGCATAGAATCCCATTGTGTAAATACCACATCTTGATCCATTCATCTACTGAGGGACATCTGGGTTGGTTCCATATCGTAGCTATGGTAAATAATGCTGCAATGAACATGGTTGTGCTGGTATACAGCAGAGCTTCTGTATGGCAAAGGATATAGCTAATAATGCAAATTAAAAGTATACAGAGTGGGAGAAGAATTTCACTAGCCAAACAACAGACAGGGGCCTCATATCTAAAATATACCTACAACTCAAAATATTGAATCTCTCAAAAAGATCCTCAGGCTAGGAATTTGGCCTAGAAATAGAGTGCTTGCCTAGCATTCACGTAGACATAGGTTCGATTCCTTAATACTACATACATAGAAAAATCTGGAAGTGGTACTGTGGTCAAGTATTAGAGCTCCAGCCCAAGGACAGCTCTCAAACTGTAAGTTCAAGCCCCAGGACTGGCAAAAAACAAAGAGAGAAATCCTCAAAGAAATGACTATCCTTGACTGGGCCCGGTGGCTCATGCCTTTAATCCTAGCTACTCAGCAGGCTGAGATCTGAGGATCAAGGTTCAAAGCCAGCCCGGGCACAAAAGTACCTGAGAATCTTATCTCCAATGAACCTCTATAAAATGGGAAGTGGGGCTTAGCTCAAGGGTAGGGTGGTAGCCTTGAGCTGAAGATCTCAAGGACAATGCTCAGGTCCAGGGGTAGGGTGGTGACTTTGAACTCGAGCTCAGAGACAGTGCCCAGGTCAAGTTCAAGCACCATGACCCACAAAAAAAATGACTATCCCATTAAAAGGTGGGCTAAAGACTTAAAGAGAGACTTCTCAGAAGAAGAAGAAGAAGAAGAAGAAGAAGAAGAAGAAGAAGAAGAAGAAGAAGAAGAAGAAGAAGAAGAAGAAGAAGAAGAAATAAGAATGGCCAATAGACATATGAAGAAATGCCCAACATATCTGGGCATAAAAGAAATGCAAATCAAAATGACAGTGAGATTTCACCTCACCCCAGTTAGAAGGGCCATTAGCAAGAAATTTAATAACAACAGATACTGGTGGAGATGTGGCCAGACGGAAATGATACCACATTGTTGGTGCTCTGGATTGCAGTATAAAGCTTCCTCAAAAGACTAAACAGAGCACCCCTACGACCCAGCAATCCCACTCTTGGGCATTTACTCAAGTGTCCAGAAAACTCCCTGTAAGACTTTTATCTACATTTAACCACTCAAAAAGCAGAAATGGCATTCTAGCTCAAAGTGGTAGAGCACTAGCCTTGAACAAAAGTACTCAGGGACAGCAACCTGGTCCTGAGTTCAAGCTGCAAGACAGACAAAAAAAAACTGATTTCACTTTCTAAACTTGGATTATTTTTTCTAATTGAAAGCAAACAAGAAAGTCCCTTAATATTAATGTGGCACCCTCTTCTAATTTACAGAAAATGTAATTGCTTAGAGACAGTATCCTGGCCAGAGTTCAAGCCCCATGACCCACAAAATATAAATAAATAATTAATTAATTGGTGTTGGCACTAAGGTATGTCTTAATTTTTGAACACTAATGCTACCTTTTGTTGTGTTTTGTGGAATTTCTCATTTTCACTTTTGAAATATCATGTGGAATTGATATAATCATTATTCACATCCTACAACTAAGGAACATGATAATAAGAAGCTGAGAACTTGCCAAGAGTGACAACTACAAAGTGGAGGGACCAGGATTTTGTAAATGCCACATTATCCTGTCTTTTAAGCTTCAAGTCTTCAACATGTCATTTGTTCTCTTTGCTTTAGTGTTTCTATAACTACAATCAAGATAGAGGACTGGAGATAAATCATCTCTTAGTGTTTCTCTCAGATCTTAAATTTTTCATCATTTTATTCCTTTAGCCTAATAATTTGGGCCAAATGAGGTTATTCATCGATCTCCCTGTTGACTCTCCTATAATTGACCAAAAACAGGAAAATTCTTGTTTTCAGTTGGAAGAAATAGTGTTCAAAAGTCAGGATGGACCCAAGATTAGGATCCAGGTTTACAAATTGTCAGACCACTACATTCTCTCCCTGAGGACAGCAACAAGTGTCCTGGAAAATGTTTGGCATACTAGAATTATTCCCTAGATTTTCTAGTTAAATCAGGCCACAGCCCCTTTCGTTCTGTGGTATTCATGGTTTATATAAGTTGAAAAGTTGTATCAATAAGTTTCCACTAAAGAGGCAATTAAGCCTAAACTTTCAGGATCTATCTGAAAGGAAGTAGCACTGTATAATCTCCAAGTTATGCTTTCTCTAAAAAACTATTTCAAAAGACAAAGTTTGGTCATGAGATGCAGGAAATTTAGAAAGCATGTGAATCTACAGCATTTCTTGGGAAAAATGTGTTATACATTTCACCTCTATAATTTACTTACGGACTTTTGCCTTTATTTTATGGTGCTAGGTATAATCAAAATGGTGATTTGTATACTCTAAGCGATGCAGTTTTGTGGCAATTGAGACTTGGAATTTTGCAGGTCTGATGTGCTACCTATGTCAAAACATTAACAGACAAAAAATAGAGTAGTAATTCTATTTGTGGTAAAAATATATTTACTTGAATATATGCCAGGAAAATGCTATTGGATTAAAATACAGATACAGTTCAAAGCTATGCTGAAGAATCACCTGACTCACAGATTAATTGTAATTAGAGCAACAAATAAGTGTGTGTTATAACATGGAGATTTTGTGTTAACCACAGCACAGAATAGCATTGCCATAATTCATTCTTTCCCATATTCCCATTATTCCAAGGAGCTTAGATGTTTAATTTATAATATAGTGCTATGAAGAACAAATTTAAATTGTATATACTAAATAAAGCATGGATATTGATCTTGCAGTTAACAAACTTGATAAACTCTCATATTTGAATTTACGCACAGATAAATTTGATTTTCTGTTTAGACAATTATATACTCTATGCCTCATGACATTTTTCTAAATTTATTTACTATTTTATCAGTGTATATTATTAGTACAAATGGGATTCACTGTGATATTTCCTGTAAATATAATATACTTTGCTAAAATTCAATCATTCCATTCTTCGTTTTATCTATCCCTCTTCTTTATAAAGTTATTTTAATATTTTACTTTCTCTGTCTTCAATTCTATTATTTATTGGTTTTTTCTTTCTGAACTTCCTGGGATTCCCAATTTAATGCTGAAAAGAGGGGTTGAGAACAGCCATAAGACTACTTTTCCCAACTTCTAAAAAATGGAAAAATGTGCTGGGCACGGTGGCTCACGTCCAGCAATAGCCTGAAGAGCTCAAAGACAGCGCCCAGGCCCAGAGTTCAAGCCCGATGACCCGCAAAAAAATAAATTATGGCCCAGGCACTGATAATCTACCATGTATTTCTCATTTATCTCTTTTCTGTCTCTCGCTTATTTGTTCCTTTCACCTGTCAGCATGGTAAATTATATTACTAGAGGGTTTTGGGGAGGGTTGCAGGACTGGGATTTGAACAAAGGATCTCATGCCTGCTAGGCAGGCACTCTTGATGACCCACACTTCCCATCCTTTCTTGCATGGGATATTTTTAGATAAGTCTCACAGGTTTTGTTGTTGTTTTGCTTTGTTTTGCCAGTCCTTGGGCTTGAGCTCAGGGCCTAAGCACTGTTCTTGGGCTTTCTCGAGGCTAGAGCTCTGCCACTTGAACCTCAGCACCACTTCCGGTTTTTTCTATGTATGTGGTATCAAGGAATCCAACCCTTGTCTTTATGCATGCTTGGTAAGCACTCTACCACTAGGCCAAACTCCTTGTCCCAGTCTCATATATTCTGGGTTTTTTGTTTGTTTGTTTTTCCTGGGTCCAAGTTTGCACCCCTATGCTCATGTTCTTCCATTCAGATGGAATCTTGTCAACTTTTCTGCTCAGGCTTCCCTAGAACCGTGATCCTCCTAATCTTAGCTTCCCCAGTGGCCAAAACTTCAAACACCAAATATTTTTGTATGTGTGATAGTAATGGGGCTTACCTCTGAGCTTGAGATCTGTCCCTGAGCTTTTGTGCTCATGGCTAGCACTCTACCACAGCTGCACTTCTGGCTTTTTGGTGGGTAATTGTAATTGTCTCACAAACCTTCCTACCCAGGCTAGCTTCTCACTGCAATCCTCAGCCTACTGAGTAGCTAAGATTACAGGTATGAGCCAACGGCTCCCAGCTTAGTGTGTAGTTTATATATAATTCTTAGAAATATGACTTTCAACATCAATTATGTGGCCTAAATAAGTACTTAATAATTTTCGTTCCCCCAAAAAATGTTTCCTTTTTTATATACCATGAAATGACTCATTGGAATATTACCCGAGAGATGAACCTAAACATTCAAACATTAACCTATCTTAGCAAATTGTGTTCATGTTTTACACATCACTACTTCTTCTTGTATCACTTATTTTTCTCTCATGTTCTTTTTCTTAATAAAGAAAGGACATATTTATTCCATTGATTCCATTTCAGTATCTGTGCGGGTAAACCGGGATCTTCTTCTTAAACTAATTCTTAAATGCAAATGCTCATTTTGTATGATAATGTTTATTAGCATCTAATCACGGAACTTTGGAGCAGCATGTTATATGAAAAACTTGAAGAACAGGAAGTGACTATAAATTCCAATTCTGTGACTTGGCTTCACACTTAGACTGCATAAGAGGGTATTGAAATGATCATTCTTATGCTAACATGACAGTCATTTGTATTGCAATTCATCTTTTTACATGTTCTTAGTTATTTGACAATTGATCCTGTCCTAATGAGACACACATATGTTTCTGTGACTGTTAAACAAGTCCAGTGTTGTGTTGTTTTGTTTTTCAAACATCCAAGTGCATCATTAGCCCAAATCGTACTGTTTAGGATAAGCTGTTCCAGAAGGTACATTTCAGTGCATGTGTCATGACCTAAACTCTGGAGTTTGCCATTGAACTTCAACCCACAATCTCGGGAAGTGCTCTGTGTCTATGAGGTTGATAGATTTTTGAAGATTTACAGGTAATTTAATGTTTCTTTGTGCTCTCCTCTCCACCAGTTTAGAAGTTCAAGGCTACAAACCCAGCAAGGGATGAGCATCAATTCCTTACTTTCTTCCCTTGATGATTTTCCACTTTATAATATCGATTCTACAAGCAGAACTATTTTCACTTTTTTCTCTTGTAAGGTTTCTTTTGCAACAAACGCATTTTTTCTTCACTGACCCCTTCTTTCTTGGAAGTTGTAAATCTTGAATATTTTGGAAAAGGAGCTTCCCTACCTCATGAAGTTTCCTATTGCTGGACAATTCTCATTTCCTTTTGACATTTGTGTTGAGGTTTTAAAACAAAGGACAACTTTCATTCCTAGTACTGCTTTGGGATTCTATGACATACAAACAACAGATACACATCTGCCTTAATGAAGCAACGATGTGACTGTGGAAATTTACATCTTTCATTGTTTGCTCCAAATAAATAAGCCAATATAAAGGTTGCTCTCTCATTCCTAACCATGCAACAGCTGCTCCAGCAGTCGTTGGCACGGATTGGTATCCTTGCTGACATTTTTAGAGGCATAGCCAAAGGGTAAACGAACCTACAATTTAGCATAGACTATTTTCCATGACAGGTGTGCCTACAAAAGGAATTTGGGATCATTTTAAAGGATTTGTGTAGGAAACACTGCACAGCTGCTGAGACCTGGTTGTCCCATATAAAGGTTCTATGCTTTACAAGATAGTAAATTTGATCATTTTTTTCAGAGTCATAATCTACATTCAATGAACAACTTCTTTTTGAAAGAATTTAAAGCAAAACAAAAGAATAAAGAAAACATGTTATGTTGCTAACACAAAATACAGAACTTCTTTGCAACGAAGTGAATTACCATGCTATACCTGTACAAGGCATATGAATGGAGCAATTCATGTATAGAGATAGCTTCAAAACATGAGGCTGTCTTCTGAAAAGAATATCATTTTTAAAGAATAAGCAGGATGGATTTTTCAACGATAAGACTTTTTCTCAGAGTAATGTTGCATACAAACTGAAGATTGCCTCTTCTATTGAATTGCATAATGAAAAATCAATCAGTTTAATGGTTGACAAACTTTGACATTCAAATAAAATGTTGCTGGTATTTTCATAAAGACCTGTAGGCAAAACGAGATTCTATGACTTTAATTTATGCAACAGTAAATGTCTGCCAAAACATTGTACAAATGACTGTATAATGAGGCAATAATAACCAAAAGAATCAAGGGAAAGGAAGCAGAGACCAAACTTACCCAGATTACAGAAATGCATCAACAAAACTGAGCAAGGGTTTTTTTTTTTAATTTCTCTGTTATTTCATTATATGTGTAGATTTTATTGGGGACAAATTCTTTTAAATTATTTTCTATGTTGCCTTAAGTTTCCTGCCCCTTTTTTCCATCCACAAAATATAATTTCATACACCCTCCTTTTTTCACCTATTTTTCCATTTTGTATCTGATAAATTTGTTATGATCCTTACAAATCAAGTCTCAAGCCAACAAAAGAAAATATAAAAGGTCCCAATTAACACTACCAGTATTATTAATTTCATATAAAACCAATTGTTTTGATACAGTAGGAGAAAACTGTTATGATTTAAATTGATAGATTCAATGAGATTTATTTTATTCTGGTCAACATAAAGATTAAGAATACTGTCAAAGCCTGGCACTTGTGGCTTGTTCCTGTAATACTAACTACTCAGAAGCTGAGGTCTGAGGACCACGGTTACAAGCCTGCCTAGGCAGCAAAATCTATGAGACTCTTTTTTTTTTACTTAAAAATCTATAAAATAATTTATTGTTATAAAATGATCAAATTTGAAGCCTGACATATAATGTCTACCGAATTATTTCTTTATTTTTTATTGTAATTAATAAAAGGGTTACATGATATTTTCCAGATAGAAGGTGCATTAATTCACATACATTGATACCCTTTCACATGTCTTGGTACCCATTACCCTCCCCCCCAACCCCCCCGTCTTGGTTTCCCCCCCTTTCCCTATGAAATTTCAAATAACCAAATACAAATAAATTCAATATATCAGATAACAAGGTGAGATACTGTAACAATATGAGATACCCAAAGGTTACATTTAAATTTGCCATATAGAATGTGCATTACTTTCCACACATTGATACCCCTTCTCAAGTTTTTGCCCCATTTACCTCCCCCCCACCCGCTCTCCTTGTCTTCTTTTCCCCCCTCCCCTTTCCTATTTCAAATAAGCATATAAATGTATATGCAATATCTTACCTTATAAGGTAAAATACTGTAACAATATGAGAATAACCAAGGGACAACAAAAGAGATGAGAAATAACATAGTGCATTAAGAACAACATTCACTGATTGGATAGCTCTTGTTTCCATATCCTGAAGGTCCTTTCATTTAGCCTCATCCTATATGACCTTATGTATCTAGATCTTGCCCTATTGTAAACCTCTGCTAGGAGATTCCAAGGTTTGTACTAATTATTACAAATAAGGGAAACCATTAAGTCTATGTTCCTTTGGGTCTGGATTACTTCACTTAATATGATTTTTTCTAAGTCTTTCCATTTTCTTACAATGGAACAATGCCATTCTTTCTGATGGCAGCATAGAATTCCATTGTGTATAAATGCCACATCTTGTTGATAAACTGAAGGACATCTGGGTTGGTTCCATATCTTTGCTATGGTAAATAGTGCTGCAGGGAACATCATGGTGCTGGTGGCTTTAGTATGTCCTTGTTTCTGGAAGTTTGGGTAAATACCAAGGAGTGGAATTGCTGGGTCATAGGGGAGCTCTATGTTTAGTCTTTTGAGGAACTGGCATACTGCTTTCCATAGTGGCTGAATGAGTTTGAACTCCCACCAACAGTGTAGTAGTGATCCCTCCTGGCCACATCCCCGCCAGCATCTGTTGTTAGTAGATTTCTTGATCCTGGCCATTCTAAATGGAGTGAGGTGGGATCTCAGAGTTGTTTTGATTTCCATTTCTTTTATGGCCAGAGATGTCGAGCATTGCTTCATGTGTCTATAGGCCATTCTTATTTCTTCTTCAGAGAAGACTCTCTTTAAGTCTTTGGCCCACCGTTTAATCGGATGGCTGTTTCTTTGGAGATTAGTTTGGAGTGATTCAATTTTTTGAGCTGTTGATATATTTTAGATATGAGGCCTTTGTCTGTTGTATGGTTAGTGAAGATCTTCTCCTACTCTGTAGGCTTTGTAGTTAATTTGTGAGCTATATCCTTTGCCATACGGAAGCTCTGCAGTTTAATGCAGTCCCACTTATCCAAACTGTCTTTGATTTGTTATGTTTCTGGGTCTTTATTAAGAAAGTTTCGACCTGTGCCAAGGAGACCTAGTGTATCTCCTATTCCTTCTTGTAAAGTTTTCAGTGTATCTGCTTTTACCTCCAGGTCTTCGATCCATCTGGAGTTAATCCTGGTCCAGGGTGACATAGTAGGATCCAACTTTAGTTTTCTGCAGGAGCTTAACCATTTCTGCCCGCACCACTAGTTGAAGAGGCTGTCTTTCTTCCATTCTATTTTTTGGGCTTCCTTATCAAATATTAGTTGGCCATAGGTCTGTGGGTTGATTTCTGTGACTTTAGTTCTATTCCATTGGTCGGTCCTCAGTCCTGTTCTTGTGCCAGTGCCAAGCTGTTTTGATTAATATAGCTCTGTAATAGAGTCTAAAGTTTAGTATCATTTAATTTTGAAATACTGGGAGATATTACATGAGTATGATCCAGGAGAAAATATGCAGGTAAATGGCATAGATACTTGCTCAGTAGAGTATCTCTTCCAGTGGAGATGGATGTGTTCTGAATGACAATAGCCATGACTACCATCTTCGTCATTCCCTTGTTCTGTTCCCAAGTTTGTCTAACCACTATCTGATTACAGTCTTACTTCTTTTTGTTGTTGTTGGTTGTGGGGCTAGAACTCTTGGCCTGGGCTGTGTTCCTGAGCTCTTCAGCTCAAGGCTAATGCTCTGCAACTTGAGCCACAGTGCCACTTCCAGTTTTCTGGTGCTTAATTGGAGGTAAGAGTCTCATGAGGGTCAGGAGCTTGGCCTAGTGGTAGAGTGCTTGCCTAACATTCAGTAAGACCTGGTTAGATTACTCTGTACCACATACATTAAAAAAGCTGGAAGTGGTGGCTCTGGCTCAAGGGCTAGAGCTCTAGCCTTTAGAAAGCACAAGGACAGTGCTCAGGCCCTGAGTTCAAGTCCCAGAACTGGTGAAAAAAGAGTCTTATGGACTTTAGTGCCCAGGTTGGCTTTGAACAACAATCCTCAGGTCTCAGCCTCCTGCATAGCTAGGATTAAAGGCATGAGCCATAGGCACCTAGCTACAATCTTCTTAAATAAAATTTCCAATAGAGAATATAATAAATAGACTAAATGAATGTAATTGTTCACAGCCCATGTGAAAATTGAATTTCAAGGGTAATGATTTTAATTTACTGTAAAGATGATGTACAGAGTGGTTACAGCAATTCAGATAATGAGTACCTTTCCTTTTGAACAATGTCACCTCCTCCCTTATTTTCTTCAAAGTTTCCCATCCTGATTTCCCTCCCTCACAAGTTGTATAATCTCCAACATAGTGTTTATAGTGTCTAGGGAGTATCAATGCTGAATTGATTCACCCTTTATCACACAATTTCTATATTTTCCCTTCCAATCCCTGAATCAGATACACACACACACACACACACACACACACACACACACACACACATACACACACACAACACAAAAGGTACAGAAATTTAAAAAAAGAACAGGGCCAAAAGGAAATACACCAAGTAAAAAGGAAAAATATACAGACTTGCAAACAGCACATTAAAAATATTTCCATTTCTTGGAGTTCATTTTGATAAGCATCATTGTATATGATCATAAACACATAGCTATTGAACCCTTGTGATCCTCTTCTAAGAATATCCTCCTTTGGTCTCACTATGTGAATGTTTAGACCGTTGTTTAATTAATTATGTATAGTTGTAAATATTGTCTTTTACTAATAACTGTGTTTACTTGTAGATTTATAGGCATATTTAATTATTACAAATGAGGGAAAACATACAGCCTATATTTGGGGATCTGGTTACTTTACTTAATATAATTTTTATCAAGTTCTTCTATTTCCTTACAAATGGGGCTCATAGAATCAGAGAAGATGTTTAATAGCTATGCAACAGACAAGAGCCTCATGTAAAATATGTTCAAATAGTAAATATTTAAAAGCAGTTCAAAAAACTAATCCCCAAAAGACACATCCTCAAAGAAAACAATCCCATTAATAAGTGGGCTAAAGACTTAGAGAATTTTCTGAAGAAGAAATAAGAATGACCAAGAGACACATGTAAAAATGCTCCTATATCTCTGGTCATGAACAAAATGCAAGTCAAAACAACCTTGAGATTCCACCTCACCCCAGTTAGAATGGCCATTATCAAGAAATCTAATAATAACTGATGCTGGTGGTGATTTGGCCAAAAGGGAACACTACTACACTTTTTATGGGAATGTAAACTTGTTTATCCTCTTTGGAATTTAGTATAGAGGTTCCTCAAAAGACTAAACATAGAACTCCTTTATGACCCAGAAATCCCTCTCCTGGTCATTTCCCCAAATGACCACAAACAAGACCATACTAAAGCTACCATCACAACTATGTTCATTGCAGCATAGCTAAGACATGTAATGAACCAAGATGCCTCTCAGTAGATGAATGGATCGAGAAAATGTGGTGTATATACATAATGGAATTCTATGCTTTCATCAGAAAGAATGACATTGGCCCATTTGTAAGGAAATGGAGAAAAAAATTACATTAAGCAAAGTCAAATGTACTTTAGTAAGCTGTTATTGGTATTCTCTTTGTGTATCTCAATATTTTTGTAAATATGGTGATCATTGAGGCAATCTCAAGGTTGTATCTCTGGTCCTGATATTATCAAATTATTAAGGTATCAGGATGGTTTTGTGTGTGTGTGTGTGTGTGTGTGTGTGTGTGTGTGTGTGTGTGTGTGGTTTAATTTTCATGGGTCTTGAAATCTGAGCATTGGCACCTTCCCAGAGCCCTTCAGCTCAAGCCTAGCACTCTACCACTGGATCTAAAATGCCACTTCCAGTTTTCTGGTTGGTTAATTGGAGATGAACCTCACGAACAGTTGTGCCCATGCTGGCTTTGAACCTCGATCCTCAGATCTCAGCCTCCTGAGTAGCTAGGATTACAGGCATGGGCCATTGGGGCCGGGTGATAGTTGTGCTTTTTAAGTGAACCATATTTCAAGTTCTTGGCTTCCAAAATTCTCCATTTTTTATGTCAAAGTATTTTAGTCTTCCCTGAGTTGAAAAGCCAGTCCTCCTGTAGTTGTATCATAACAATATATTATTGTTAGGCCTAGAATCCCAGAATCTTTCCAGACGAAGGCCCTTTCATCTTGGGAAGGGACATTGAATACAATTTTGGAGAATGGCTGCAGCTCAGACAAGAACATAGAGAAATACTGTCTGCTGAACTCCAGCATTGTCTCAGTGCATGAAAGAATTCCTGTTTTTCACATAATATGTGATGGCTTTGGAATCCATAAGACTGGATTCCATAGTCTTTCACCTTATAGTTTATTTAGTGTCTACCATAGTTACTATCTCTTCTTTTATATTCAATTTTGACTATTCTCATTAGTTCAATATTCTTGTGTGTGTGTGTGTGTGTGTGTGTGTGTGTATGTGTGTGTGTGTGTGTCATGGGGCTTGAACTCGGCCTGGGCACTGTCCCTGAGCTCTTTAGCTCAAGGCTACAACCGTACCCTTGAGCCAAGCCCCACTTCCCATTTTCTAGGGGTTAATTGGAGATGAGTTTCAGGTCCTTTTGCGCCTGGGCTGGCTTTGAACCTTGATCTTCAGATCTCAGCCTCCTGAGTAGCTAGGATTACATGTGTGAGCCACGGCGCCCAGCTAGTTATATATGCTTAACATACTTTTCTGTTCAGATAACAGTAAACCCAATATCAGTTTCTAGCATAACACAGAATCCAAGTTACCCTGATGTATTTCATAGTGTTTCACTGGGAAACTCATGCTATCTGAAAGTAGCCTTAGGAACCGACAGGAAGGTGGTTTTGCTAAGTAAAATGGTTCCTAATCGTCCATAGTCGGAGAAATATAACCAGCTCACCTTCCTCCATCCAAGGACAACATTCTAAATTGGAAAAATATGTGGGATGCAGATCACACTAATATCTTTTTCCTACTCAAAATAATAGAACCTATCGTAGAATACATTTTTGAAGACTACATTGCAGTAGGGTTTTACTGGTTCATGCCTGCAACCCTAGCTACTCAGGAGGCTGAGATCTGAGGATGGTGGTTCAAAGCTAGTACACAAAGAAAGTCCATGAGACACTTATCTCCAAAATATACCAAAAAACTGGAAGTGGAGATGTGGTTCAAATGGTAGAGCAGTAGATATAAGCAAAAAAGCTCATGGACGTCACCCAGACGTAGGATCAGTGCATACACACACACACACCCACACACACACACACACACACACACACACACACACACACACACACAATCTAAATTCCATTCATTTTTAAATTTATATATATATATATATGACAGAAGGAAGTAGAGGGGGGCGAAGTAGAGGAAAAGGGAGAAGAGGAAAAGCGGAGGAGGGATGAAGATCCTGGTTTCAATCCTGACTTCCCCTGAATTCTGGTGACTGTGTGACTTTAGACAAGTTATGGAATGCCCCTGCACCTATGTTCTAGTCTGTAAAAATATTACACAATGATGGAATATTTATGAGGTGAATGAGAAAATTGCTTGGCATAATATTCAGAATGGCACAAATAAATATTAACCATTGTACATACTTATAAAGAGTCAATTAGCTATGAGCAAAGTTCTAACATTTCGCTACCATCTTCACGATCCATTTCAGAGACCAACATCAATGTAACGGAGAGAAAAGTCAACAGAGAAAGGAAGGACTTGCACATTCTTAACATTTCAATGTCTGTATTTCCATTCATTCATTCACCACACCTCCTTACTCTAATTGGGGCATAAACAGTCTCTATGTCCACAGGAACTTGTTCTCTTTTCTCTAGAGTGTAGGCTGCTTTCTCAGCAGCAAAACGGAAACTGCTTCTTGTGCATCAATAGTTGTGTCAGCAGCAAAATTGAAAGTATTTTTTTTGTCACCAGCTCTGCTGTCAGTGGGGGAAAAATAGAAAGTAGAAGGACATAATTTCTTCACTAACACGGGTATCAGAATGATTTAACTGGCTGTTCTGCTTCACTTTCATCTCAGCTCTCAGAGGTTCATTCATCAATATTTTATTTACACACGCATATCTCATTTTTACTCTGCTTCTCTCCTCACTGCCAGATGGCTATGTTGGGTACATCATGTTCATCAAGAAGGAGAAAGATCCACAGCTACACAAGATTGGCATCTGGGTGGGACTCACACAATCACATTCTTCTAGTGTGAATCTTTCATGAATAATGACTTTGACTAAAGGAAATATTTGTTCCTGATAAAAAACATACAGTGCAGTGGAGAGAAGAAATGAGCAAGTTGCTTCAAAAGAGAACAAATATCAAGGGATACAATTAAAACCCACAATCTTGGAAACTGATGAGGACAGTTCCCTTTCCCCTATGGTGGCCCGAGGTACACAGTGCACTGTCCACTTGTAACTTGCATAAAGTTGTGCACATCTTCAAGGAAAGGTAATTTCTCAGTCTAATACATCTAATATATCATCTCATCACTGAAGCACACTTCCTAACATCATCTTAAATGTTTTAATTTCCTTCAAAAAAACATACATAGTAAGTTTGAATAAACATATTTCCTCTCTTCAGCACAGTGATTTTCCATGCTTTCCTTCCTTCACCTTCCTCTTTCTTTCTTTCTTTCTTTCTTTCTTTCTTTCTTTCTTTCTTTCTTTCTTTCTTCCTATTTGTTTCTTTCATTTTCTTTCTTTCTGCTGTCTGTCTTTCCTTTGTTTCCTTCTTTCTCTCTTTCATTCTTTCCTTTTTTCTTTCTTTCCTTCTTTCTTCCCTTATTTCAATTCTTAATTTCATCTTTGTGCCAGTCATGGGCTCAAATTCAAAACTTTTCTGCTCAAAGCTGGCACTCTACTGCTTGAGCCTCTGGCTTAAAAAAATATTGTTAGGTTAATGTATAGATAGAGGAATTACATTCACATTCGTCAGGTGGTGCCTGCATTACTTTTCTAACATTTATACTCCTCGTATTTTTGTCCCTGTTTCCCTCCCCCAACTCCTTCCAAATCATCTTGATTCCCTCTTCCCTTCCCTATTTCAAATACCAGGTAACAAAGTCAGATACAGTAACAACATGAGGTTAACCATATCAGCAATAAAAGAGAAAGAAGAGAAATAACATAGTACATTATCACAAAGATAAACCTCTTGTTTCAATATTCAAGAGTTCATTTCATTTAGTCTCATCATAAATGACGTTACATACACAGCATTTGAGCTATTGTGATCCTCTGCTAGGAGAGTTCTAGGTGTGTACAAGTTATTACAAATGAGGGAAACCATGGAGCCTATGTTCCTTTGGGTCATGCTTATTTAATATTTTTCCCAAATCTTTTCATTTCCTTATGAATGGTGCAATGTCATTCTTTCTGATGGCAGCATAGAATTCCATTGTGTATAAATACCACATCTTCTTGATCCATTCATCTTCTGAGGGGCATCTGGGTTGTTTCTGTATCTTAGCTATGATAAATAATGCTGCTAGTGGCTTTAATATGCCCTTGTTTCTGGACATTTGGGTAAATGCCAAGTAGTGGAATTGCTGGGTTATAGGGGAGCTCTATGTTTAGTCTTTTGAGGAACCGCCATTCTACTTTCCATAGTGGTTGAATGAGTTTATACTCCCAGTGTAGGAGTGATTCCTCCTGGCCATATCCCTGCCAGCATCTGTTATTAGATTTCTTGATAATGGTTATTCTAACTGGAATGAGACGGAATCTCAAAGTTGTTTTGATTTGCATATTTTGTATGGCCAGAGGTGTTGAGCATTTCTTTTTTTTTTTTTTTTGCCAGTCCTGGGCTTGAGCTCAGGGCCTGATCACTGTCCTTGGACTTTCTCAAGGCTAGAACTCTACCATTTGAGCCTCAGCACTACTTCTGGCTTTTTTTTTCTATGTATGTGGGACCGAGGAATTGAACCCGGGTCTTCATGCATGCTAGGCAAGCACTCTACCACTGGGCCAAACTCCCAGCCCCTGGAACATTTCTTCATGTGTCTATTGGCCATTTTTATTTCCTCTTCAGAGAAGTCTCTCTTTAAGTCTTTAGCACAGCTTTTAATGGGATGGTTGTTTCTTCCACCTCTGGCTTTTTTGGGGGGGCGGGGGTGGGGGGAGTCATGTGGATTGAACTCTGAGCCTGGGCGCTGTCCCTGAGCTCTTCAGCTCAAGGCTATCTCCATAACACTGGGCCTGAGCCTTGTCCCTGAGCTCTTCAGCTCTACTCCTTGAGCTACAGCCACACTTCCTCTTTTCTAGTAATTGAATGGAGATAAGAGTCTCATGGTCTTTAGTTCCTGGGCTGGATTTGAACCTCAATCCTCAGATCTCAGTCTCCTGAGTAGCTAGGATTACAGGCATGAGCCACCAGTGCCTGGCTCACCTCTTGCCTTTTAATGGTTATTTTTTTATTAAAGAATACATTAACATTGATTTTTACATCATATTTCAAATGACATGTTTAAGAAACAAGTGGGATGGTTATTTTTATATGAGAGTTACATGAACTTTCCTTCTTGGACTGGCTTCACATTACAATCCTCAGATCTCAGCCTCAGTAGCTAGGATTAGAGGTGTGACCCATCAGCATCTGGATTTGAATTTGCTTTCAACAAGTAATTTGACTAATCATACTGTATAGCCATGGTGAAGGAATCAGAATATAATCAAGAAAACAGAGTATATTTCTTCTGCTACCTACCATATTGAAATTCCGTGGTGCATTTAATATATATATATATACACATATATCTATGTAGATAGATAGATAGATAGATAGATAGATAGATAGATAGCTATTACTAGACAGGTGTCAGTGTGAATGAGGGTGAAGAGATGAATGACTTTATGTATGTGAAAATAGGATGGTGGAACTTATTGAAATTGTTTTAAGAAGGGGAAAGGAGGGGCCGGGAGTTTGGTCTAGTGGTTAAAGTGCTTGCCTAGCATGCATGAAGACCCAGGTTCGATTCCTCGGTACCACATACATAGAAAAAAAAAGCCGGAAGTGGTGCTGAGGCTCAAGCTGAAGAGCTCTAGCCTTGAGAAAGTCCAAGGACAGTGCTCAGGCCCTGAGCTCAAGCCCAGGACTGGCAAAAGAAAAAAGAAGGGGAAAGGAGGTTGAAGGAAAGAAGAGGCTAATTTGATCAGTATACATTGCATGCATGTACAGAAATGTCACAATGAAATCCCCAGTACAACATATGCTACTAAAATATCTGAATGAAAATGGTTCTGAACTCTTGATTTTGAATCAAGAGCCCAAGGAAGCTTGTAACCTAATATTGTAAAAGTTTATTCTAAAGTCTAAGTGTTTTAGTAGTTATGCACTGTAAACTATATAGCTGGGGTTTACAGAATGTGGTCCCTGGACCAGCAGCATCCCAGAACTTCTTAGGAATATGGAGCTCCGAGCTCCAAGCTCCCATCCAAAAATAACTGAATTAGAAGCTCTGGCACTTAGTCCAGGATTTTGTGTTTAACCGTTCCACCAGATTCAAAATTGAAATATACGACATACCAGCAGAGAGATATCTTACTTACTTCATGAAATAGCTATGTGTTTATTTATATTGTTCCCTATTATTTTCAATGTGGGCTGGTGAATTCTTATTTTTCAATTTATTTGTTTTGGTCCTCATACTGTCCCAGATTTGGCGGGTAGAACCTTCTCAATCTGCCCCCTGTGACCTTTGGAAATGTGAAATAATTTTGTGTGTATATAAAGATGTTTCATATCTATGCTGTGCCTGCTACAATAGATCTAGCCTTGGAATCAGGCATTTCTTCAAATATCCCTGGCAACAAGTTGTTATCTTTGCTAGAGGTGCTGTGTTTATTTTGCATAGGGTTAACATGTTACCGTTTAGTCATTATACCATTAATCTCTTTTGATATTTCATCTTTTGATATTTCTACAATATTCAATACAGAATTTTTTGCATTGAGTACAAATAGATTAATTTTGAGCTTATGCATTAAATCTCTTTTCTCACTACATGGCACAGACTTACATTAGCACTGGATTTAATTTGTGGGTGCAGGATTATGTGGGTCAAAGAGAGAAAGTATATTTCACTTCCAACTCAAGTAGCTGTAGAATATTGTATATGTGTATCTACTGAGTAAACAAAAGTGTGAGTATGCGTGTGTGTGTGTGTGTGTGTGCGTGTGTGTATGAATGATGAATGAGAGGAAGTGTTAAGGAGACTGAAGCATAAGGGATTTGTTTGATGGAATATATTGCATGTTTTTGTATATGAAAATGTAACAATGAAACCACCTTTATACAGCTAATATGTTAATGAAAATATTATTTTAAAATTTTGGAAGCTTGATTTTTGAATCAAGATCCTAAGGATGCTTGTAGTTTGATATGTGTGTGTGCATGTGTCTAGTGCAACAATAGAGTTCAATAAGTTAAATGAAAACATTTGCATTCTCTTCCAAATTATATGGGATGAGTTTTATAGCCTTGGAAAGAAACACAAGAAAAAATCCAATGAGAGAGTGTAATTGTTGATGTTTAAATTATTTTTAATAGAACTCTTGATATAAGAAATAAATGAATAACCTGAGTTCTTTGTGGCACTGCCTGAGGCTCAAGTTATACTGTGCATCACCATTGGAAGAGAAAGACTTGTTAGAAACCAAAGCCTTAGACAAGTAGATTCTGTATGAAATCATTTAGCTACAGTGAACCCTTTTTCCTGGAGCAATCTAATAGGAGGTGAGGACAGTAGTGTATCACTTAGAGGAAAGCCGAACAACTGTGATTTTGTTGATAAAGTGCCCAAACTATAGCATTTCTGGCTCCAAGAATAGTCCAAGCTAACAATAACTATCTTTTCTGAAGCTATGAGAAGCTGAGAAAATGAATATGAGCTCATTGCCGCATAGAGATGAGGAAGTTCCATTTCTAGGGAATCATTTTTCTCTGTACTAGAAGAGAATAGCCAGGCTATTGAGCAAGCAATGAAAAAGGAGAGGTTTGAAACATACATGCACAATGACATGTGTGCTGGATGCTGCCAGCCTTCTAATCTTAGAGAGGAGTGCAATGTCATTCACAGGAAATTAAAATTTCAAAGGATGAATTTAGCTATGTTGTAGAGAATGTGCTTCACTCAACACTGCCTATTGCCATCTGGGCTCAAAGTACCTTCATTAATTCCCCAGTCCCCCAGTATTTGTTTTCCCATTCAGGACTTCTTGTGGAAAACAAGGCAAAATGAAATTCATAGAAAATAACCCCCACAATGTTTAATGGTGTTGTTATTGCTGGTACTAGTGTCTTTGACTTATATGAAACAGCAATATTTCTCTCTGAAAGCAACTTCAAAGCTAGGAAGTTAAGTTGTGGGAACCAAAACTGAGAAATAGCTTGAGTTAGGGTATCAGACAGTGACATGACACCTATTTCAGCTGTCCTGAATAATCAGAATCCTAGTAACTAGTTCTCATAGCTCTCCACAAGAGATAGCCTAGCTTAATTTTCAGAACAAATCATTTGTTGCTGTAACAGTTCAGAACAACGACAAAAAATTCACTCCCATCATTTTCTTCCTTGGAGGTCTACAAAAGTTAGTCTTAGGAATCAGCACAGTAGAAAGCAAGCCCTATCTGGTAGGATTTATGGGACAATGATCAGGTTGCAGTGAAGTTTCATAGCTGCACACTGTGCTTTTAGGCCCTCCAATATTTCTGACTGCTGAGATTCTCCATCCTCACAAAGGGTAAACCCTTTGGACGTCCAAAAATGAAGTCAATTTCCTCCTAAGCCCCCAGCAACCCACTGTTTGTCTTTTCCAAATTCAAGCAGATTACACATGCTTGAGGGGAGATATCTTTGTTAATTGGGTTTTTAGCACACAGATCATGATTTCAGTCTCTATTGTAACCATTTTTGCTTAAGTGATTTTTCTGCTTCAACAAATAACCATTACTCCCACCCACTTCTGCACCCCAAGAGGAAAATTCATGGCTTTAAACCTCCACATTTAATCCCTCACAACACTTTTAATTTGCCAGTCCTATGGCTTGAATATGGGGCCTAGCCTCTGTCCCAGAATCTCTTTCAAGGCCAGTATTCTACCACTTAAGCCACAGTACCACTTCTGGCTTTTTTTGAATAGTTTCTTGGAGGGAAGAGTCTCATAATCTTTCCTGCCCTGGCTGGCCCTGAACCCTGATCCTCTGATCTCAGCCTCCTGAGTAGATAGGATTACAATCCTGAGCCACTGACAACCAAGATTACACTTGTAATCCTTCACAGATAGCATTGTAAGAGGCCCTGGAGAAATAATGGACTACATTCTCTAAAGTACATAGTGATGTTTTGGTGCTACCACTGGGAAGAAGGCCTTTCACCAGAGCTTCATAGCATCATCTTATTGTTATGTTAGAACAAGATTCTTTGTTTTCTAAACTCATTTAACTATTTCTGACCCATACCCATAAGAAATGAGTTTATTAAAATCATACAAACGAGTTAATCCTGAGACCAAGTCAACATTAGAGGAGGGTTAATTTGCCTTGAGGATAGTCATCTCAGAGGAATCTGAAAGATGCAACTCTTCTCTTCTAAAGGATGATGAAGAGCTATTACTTATTACTATTCAGGAAGTCTTAATAAGTCCATTGTATTTCAGTACCCAGAGTTCTGTACTGGTTCTGGCCAGCACACTGTCCAGGAATTACTGAATGTTATTACTAATGATACAAGGCACTAATGAATATAAAATGAAATGTATTATACATATGGGGGGAAAACAATATTTTTTTTTGCCAGTCCTGGGTTTGAGCTCAGGGCATGAGCACTGTCCTTGGACTTTCTCAAGGCTAGAGCTCTATCGCTTGAGCCTCTGCACCACTTCCGGCTTTTTTCTATATATGCCGTACCAAGAAATCAAACCTGGGTCTTCGTGCATGCTGGGCAAGCACTCTGCCACTAGGCCAAACCCCCGGCCCTGGAAAACAATATTTTGCCAAAGAGAAAAGTTCAGTTATGGCCAAGGGTAAAAAAATTTTTTTAAATGAGTGGCTTTTTTGTGATGAGAGAATGAGGCCAGAGAAAATAGGGTTAAATTTGGTAGCATAAAGGGACAGAAGGAGTAGGGGTTCTCTTATCAGGTTGCTAAGATGATGGACAAAAGAGAACAAAGAGAGAGGAGGACTTGAGAGTTATTATTGCTCAAAACATGAGATTTTAATCTATCACAATGTACCTAATGGGTAACTGATGCCTAAAGTGTGAAACCTTCTATTCAATTGACTTTGGCTTTTCTTAGTATCCATTTTAAGTCTCAAAAACTTAAATAACATTATAATTGGCACAAATGAACCTTAAATCAATTTTGAATTGAATTACCTCAGGCTGAAGGGGACAAATAAGTCTGTTAGGATTCAGGGAAATTGTTGAGATAATCAGTAAGTATTGCTTAAGCAATAACTATTATTGTTGAACATTTTTTCTATTGTTTAGTAGTTTTAGTAGAGGATTGACCAATAATTTTAGTTTGTTGTACTAGTGTGGGCACTGAGGTCATTGTCACTTGCCCTGAAGGTCTTTCTTTATTAATCTTAAGTACAAAAAGACCTTATAAGTTATACTCACCATATCTTAAAAAACTGTTTAAATAATAAATTTAGTAAAGATGGGGAATATAAAATCCACACAACAATTGCATTTCTATACAGAAAGAAAATCTATAAAGAAATTTTAGAAATAGTTTCCATTTACTACAGAAAAATAAAATGCAACCCCATTGCTGATTAACAGAAGAATGGACTGTAAAAGTTGATGTAACTAGCTCGTTACCCAGTAAAACTAGTTCTAAATTGCTGTTAGATTTTAGTTTTATAGAATCTGACCTGACCTATAAATAAAATCTATTTTCAGCAAAAATACGGTGCATTAATTTACTTATTCCAAGGAATAAGCTTTGAGGTCCACATATTATGAGAGTTATAGTAAATGGTATAGATCTAGTGCAAGTCCAAAAGTCTAAGAACAAAGACCTGATGATATACTTAGAATCTGATGTGCTCTAGACACAGGAACATCTTGAAACCCAGCTTAAGACCTAGTTTGAATCTAAAGACAGGAAGATCTGACGCATCAGCTTGAAGGCAGACAAGAGAAATTCTTTCTTAGTGTTTTTCTTAATGACCCAATCCATTGACCCATAAATTAATGATCATATTACCGAAAGCAATCTCACATATCGATGCAATCCTTACCAATATTTCAGTGACTTTTTTGGCAGAAATAGGAAGAAACTGAAAATTTATATTTTATAAAATATATAAATATTTATTATACAAATAATGTATTAGTATATTAATAGTATTATATATGACATATATCTCAAAATGATGGTTTAACCTACATTTTTTGTTTCATGATGGTCAAAAAGCAATACACACTCCATAGAAATACTAATTTCATTTTTGATGTTTAAATAAAATTCGCTTAAAAAGTTTCTAAAAGTAAGTCAGGTGCCAGTGGCTCATGCCTGTAATCGTCTAGCTATTCAGAAGGCTGAGGATCATGCTTCCCAGCCAGACCAAGCAGGAAGACCATGAGACTCTTATCTCCAATTAACCACCAAAAAGCCATAAGTGGCACTGTGGCTCAAAGTGGTAGAGTGCTTGCCTTGAGCAATAGAACTTAGAGACAGCATCTAGCCCCAGACTGACAAAAAACAATAACAACAACAACAACAACAACAACAACAACAAGATTCTTCTTAAAATACCCAGTCCTCAAGGCAAACCATTGGCCATTGTTTTTGTTGTTGTTGTTTTTGGTTTTGTGTCTGTTTGGGGCTTGAACTCAGGGCCTGAGAACTGTCCTTGGATACTTTTTGCACAAGGCTAGCACTCTGCCACTTGAGCCACAGCACCATTTCCAGCTTTTTCTTAGTATGTGGCACCAAGAAATCAAACCCAGTGCTTCGTGCATACTAACCAAACACTTTTAACACTAGACTACTCTCCCTACCCAGAGATTGGCCTTTATTTTATAATTAAAGTATTTATTACACTGTATTGCACATTCAGGAACAGAACAGGGATACTTGTGTGTATTTGACAGTTTAGCATCCACTTCATTGTGCTTCTTTGTGTAAATGAACAAGCAACACATACCACATCTTCCCATCATCCAAAGGTAATGTAAAACAACCCATATCTCCAAAGAATAAAAATTGCATTAAATACTGATTTAATTAGCAATAGTTGCTGTAATAAAGCAACCTTATACTTTTTCTTTTTTCATTGAGCTTTGGCTTTAGAAACTAAATAGCAGAAATAAATATTAAGATTTGAATTATGGCAGAAATGGTAGTTCACTGAAATCTCGGAGATGAATTGGCAAAACCACAGACATAATACACCCCTCACCTGAAGAAAAGCTTTTTATCAATCTGAATTTTGGCTAAGATACGACTTCTTGAAGTTTAAAGCTACCAGGGAAACTGGCTCAAGGAATGGAGAGAACCAATGACAATTTCTTATCTGGTAGCAGGTAAGAAATGAACTTTACATCAGGCCCCTAAAGTGCATGTGTTATTAAATGACTATGAATTTACCAAGTGAAATGCTCCATTGTATTTTCTCAGAAGCTAATCAAAAGATTGCAATTTGAAGACACAAAGTGGATTCTGAGTGACTAGAAATCACTCCAGGTGTGGAATTTTAGAAAGTTAGTCCTTGGGGTAAATGGCACCATGACTCTGACAGCAGATTCAAAGGAGTGACGCTTTGGAGAAGAGGTAGGGACACTGTGATCGGACAGTGGACAGATGAGGGTTCCAGCTGGAGGTGGGATCTTTAATTCTATGGCTTATCTTTCACTGCTCAAACCTCTGTCTTCATAAATGGTAATTTCAATAATTCGAAGTCCTCTCTCAATGGGATCTGTCAGGAGGAGGCCTTGGGGACCATATATCTTCTCATTCTGCTCTTGAATATATTTGGAGACTTTCTTCAGAACCTTCTCATAATGGGTTTCCATGCAGAAGAAGATGGTATACACTGTTAAACAAGCCAAACAGCCTTCAACATATGACTGGCCCCCAAGCTTCTCTGCTTCTGCATAAAGGTTATTTAGAGTTTGAACTGTTTCTTCAAACTGCTGCCTATTAATCCGATTCTCCAACTCGGCAGGGAACTTGGTCTGGAACTGACAGCGTGTGCCACTGCTGTAGTCTCTCTGAATGAATACCTTCCTAGACACCTGCGCCTGCTGCGGCCTCATGGCCAGGACAGGACCTGCCACCCTGCAAGTTAGAAAGGAGGGCACCATGGTCAGATCCCCAGCCTGGCCGGGGACTGACCAGCCAGCCCCTAGGACCCACCCAGCGCCCAATGAAGCCCAACCCTGCTTCTCCCTTTCACCCGTGCTGCTGCAGGGTGGCTTAAACTACCGCCGCTGTCCAAACCCCGCGCCCACAAACATTCAGGTTCGATCCCAAAAACACGAACCCGCCTTGATTGGCCTTTTAAATGTGATTTTCCTATGTCTGTCTCCCTAGTAGCTAGAATTACAGACGTGAACCACCAAAGTTAAGATCCTCTTAAGCCGTTAACATCAAAAAGGTTCTTTCAAATTAAGCCTAGCTCTCTAATTTCTCCATGGTTAAATAGTACATGAATTACAGTTGGAGAAAAAAATGTCAGCTATTTCTATTTTTCTCTCATCTTCCGTCCATTGACCAATCTCTTCAAACAATTCTTTTCTTCACAGGATTCATTCATGTGCAAAAAAGATGATCATCAAAGACCCAGACACTAGCATTTAAGCTCAGCCAAGCCTGTAGCAATACTGAAAAGAAAGTTGTTTTTATTTTAAATAAATGGAGCTACATTGCTTAAAAAAGCTCTGATAAAACCACCAAACAAAATAGTCTGGGCACATAATTCTGATAGCATCAAAACCCAAAACTAAAATATATGATTTGAAATCAATGCAACAAACAGGCACTGTAGAATTTGTTTATGAAGTGTAATTTTGTTAGTGATCATTGATCCAAAATCTGTTAATGAATCCTATCTATTAGGAATCTGTTCAAGTTCTGTTTCAGGTTATGTTCTCATAGTCAAGATAGAGGTTTGTACTTTGCCCAAATGAAAACAGAACACTCCTTCTCTTCTGTCCTATGACACTTGGAAGATGGCTATAAAATCATTAAAAGACACGGAGTCCAGAACAAACAAAACATTACCGAGTTGTTAAAGTTGCCTCACGTGAGCATTTGGAAATGTCTCTTACCTTTTGTCTCCTTCTACCTCTCTCTCTGTCTCTCTCTGTATTTCTCTCTTTTTTGATCAGTAGTGGGGCTTAAACTCTGGGCTGGGGTACTATCTCTGACCTCTTCACTCAAGGCTGGCTTTTGAACTGCAATACTCAGATCACATCCTCCTAAATAGCTAGCTTTACAGATATAAGTCAGCATGCCCAGCCGAAGGAAAATTCTTGATAACAATTATTCTCCTAAAATGTCAAAAAGGAATAAACCAAAGGGGTAAAAAAATAACTTCAAACAATGCAATAAAATACCTCTTTTTTCCATTTATTGGAGTTCATTTTGATAAGCATCGTTTTTCCATATATTTTTATGGTAATTAATAGAAGGGTTACATTATATTCACCAGATAGAGAGTACATTACTTCACATACATTGATACCCTTTCTCATGTCTTGGTCCCCATTTCCCTCCGCCCACCCCGACCCCACATTTTGTTTTCCCTCTTCAAAAAACCAAATACACATATATACAATATATCAGATAACAAGGTGAAATACTATAACAATATGAGATAACCAAGGGACAGCAAAAGAGATGAGAGATAACATAGTACCTTAAGAACAACAATCATTCATTATATGGCTTATGTTTCTATATCCTAGAGATACTTTCATTTAGCGTCCTACTATATAGCCTTTTGTATCAAGGTTTTGCTCTATTGCAAATCTCTGCTAGGAGAGCCCAAGGTTTCTACTGATTATGATAAATGAGGAAAAACATTGAGCCTATGTTCCTTTGAGTCTGGCTTACTTCACTTAATATGATTTTTTCTAAGTCTTTCCATTCCTTAAAAATGGGGCGATGTCGTTCTTTCTGACCACAGCATAGAATTCCATTGTGCATAAATACCACATCTTGTTGATCCAATCATCAACTGAGGGGCATCTGGCTTGGTTCCATATCTTTGCTATGGTAAATAGTGCTGCAATGAGCATCATTGTGCTAGTGGATTTAGTATGTCCTTGTTTCTGGACGACTGGGTAAATGCCATGTAGTGGAATTGCTGGGTCACAGGGGAGCTCTATGTTTAGTCTTTTGAGGAACTTCCATACTGCTTTCCATAGTGGTTGAACGAGTTTGAACTCCCACCAACAGTGTAGTAGTGATCCCTCCTGGCCACATCCGTCCAGCATATGTTGTTATTAGATTTCTTGTTCATGGCCATTCTAACTGGAGTGAGGTAGAATCTTAGAGTTGTTTTGATTTGCATTTCTTTTATGGCCAGAGATGTAGAGCATTTCTTCATGTGTCTATAGGCCATTCTTACTACTTCTTCAGAGAAGACTCTCTTTAAGTCTTTGGAACATGTTTTAATGGGATGGTGTTTCTTTGGAGATTAGTTTTGGAGTGATTCAATTTTTTGAGCTGTTGATATGAGGCCTTTGTCCTTTGTGTGGTTAGTGAAGCTCTTCTCCCACTCTGTAGGCTTTCTAGTTAATTTGCTAGCTATGTCCTTTGGCATACAGAAGCTCTGCAGTGTAATGCAGTCCCACTTATCCAAACTGTCTTTGATTTGTTGTGTTTCTGGGTCCTTATTAAGAAAGTTTTGACCTGTGCCAGGGAGATCTAGTGTATCTCCTATTTGTTTTATAAATTTTTGGACCTGTGCTAAGGAGATCTAGTGTATCTCCTATTCATTTTATGAATTTTTCAGTGTATCTGCTTTTACCTGCAGGTCTTTAATACATTTGGAATTAATCCTCGTGCAGGGTGAAAAAGAAGGTTCCAACTTTAGTTTTCTGCAGGTGCTTAACCAGTTCTGCCAGCACCACTTGTTTAAGAGGCTGTCTTTCTTCCATTCTATTTTTTCTGGCTCCCTTATCAAATATTATGTGGCCATAGGTCTGTGGTTTAATATCTGGGTCCTCAGTTCTATTCCATTGGTCTTCAGGCCTATTCTTGTGCCAGTATCAAGCTGTTTTGTCACTATAGTTTGTAATAGAATTTAAAGTTTGGTATTGAAATTCCTTCTGTGCTGTTCTTTCTGCTAAGGAGTGTTTTTGCTATATGGGGTCTTTTATTATTCCATATGAAATTTTGGATTGCCTCTTCTATTTCTTTAAAGAATGACATTGTAATATCGATGGGTATTGCACTGAATTTGCAGATAGCCCTTGGCAAGGTTACCATTTTCAAAATGTTAATTCTTCCAATCCAGGAGCATGGAAGGTTTTTCCATTTCCTCAGTTCTGCTTTAATTTCCTTTTTCAGGGTTTTAAAGTTTTTATCAAAAAATTCCTTTACATTCTTACTTAATTCCTACTTTATTTTCTTTGAGACTACTGCAAAAGGAGTTGCTTTCCTGATTGTTGCCTCGTTCCTTTCATTGTTGGCATTTAGGGAGGCGGATGATTTTTGAGGGTTAATTTTATATCCTGCTACCTTGCTAAAGTTTTGAATCAGCTCAGGCAGCTTGGGAGTGGATTCTATAGGGTTCTTTAAATACAGAATCATGTCATCTGCAAAGAGGGAAAGTTTCACTTTCTCTTTCCCTATATGGATCCCCTTTATGCTTGATTCTTGCCTTATTGCTCTGGCTAGGAATTCTAACACTATGTTAAAGAGGAGTGGAGAGTGGGCATCCTTGTCTCGTTCCTGATTTTAGAGGAAATAGCATTATACTTAATGGCTAAAGCCATCTCTAGGTTTGTCATACACAGCCTCTATTATACTGAGGAATGTTCCATGGATTCCTAGTTTCTCCAAAGAATAAGCATCATTTTATGTGATCATAGGTACATAGCTATTGAGTACTTATGATCCTCTCCTAAGAATGTCCTCCTTTGTTCTCACTGTGTTAATGTTTACAGTGCTATTTAATCATGGCCAAGTGCAACTGTCTTTAGTTTTGGTGCTATTTTAATATACTGAGTTTATGGTCATTTGTTACATCAGCAATAGAAAACTAATAGAGTGAAAAGGTGTTATGGTTTGAATATGGGTTGTCCCTCCAAAGCTCATGTTGAAATTTGTTTCTGAATGTAATAATAATAAAAGATAATTGAATTGTGAAGTAATTTCTCATGAAGAAATTAATCCTGCTTTCTTAGTATTAGATGAGTTCTCAAGAAAGTAAGTTTGGTGTCACTCTTGCAACTCTGACTTACCGTGAGAGTAGATTGCTCTAAAGTGACACAGATTCTCATGATTGATTTTACTTCTACTTTTCTGCAATGTAATGATGCAGTATGTGTCTATTACCATATGTAATTACCTGAAGTTGGACTTCCAAATCTCAGAACTATGAGCTAAATTATTTTTTCTTACAAATTGCTCATTTTGCTATTGGAATGGAAACAGCTTCAGATAGGAAGTAACCAATTAATCTTCATATTATGGACATATCTTCATAAATACATTATTTTTCCTTACTTTTTTATATATCGCTCCCATATAGTATGTTGGGTAGGTGCTATTAATGAAAACAATGCTAACTAAAGCATTTAAGGAAGTTATATAAATATATACTTCATGATGACAGTGACATTCTTGTCTGTAGAAGTAATTAATTATCTAAGATGATTCCAGATTCATAGAAAATATCAGACCACAATGGTTTTTAATTTAGGAAGATATTATCTGCTGTAATAATTTACTCATGGTGAGTGTACCATTACATGGATTTTTTATGGAGGAAGTAATTTCTACATGGTTACAAAAAGTTGTTATGATCAATACAATTTAATCAAGATTTAGTGCTATATCATCATTTAGTCACTAAAGTAGATAGTGGACCTTCAAGAAACATTAAATGAGTCACAGAATTCTTATTTATGAAATCTTATCTTTGTTGAATAAAAGGAATTCACTTTTAAATAAGTTGTAAATAAAAGGCTAGAGAAAGCCATAACCTTTTTTTTTTGCCAGTCCTGGGCCATGAACTCAGGGCCTGAGCACTGTCCTTGGACTTTCTCAAGGCTAGAGCTCTACCACTTGAGCCACAGCACCACTTCTGGCTTTTTTCTGTGTATGTGGTACCAAGGAATTGAACCCGGGTCCTTGTGCATGCTAGGCAAGCACTCTACCACTAGGCTAAACTCCAGGCCCAGCCATAATCTTTTGTTCATAGCCGGCACTCTGTCTCTAGAGATATGCTTCTGGCCCTACATAATTTCTTTAGTTAAATAGATAGAAAAAATACTAGAAAATGAAGCTGCATTATCACTATATTTTAAATCGAGGACTTTATATGATGCTATGACTGTTTGGAGCTTTTTTTTTCCAGTGGTGGAGATTCAGTTAATCTGTAATGTTTCTTCTGCTTTGTCTTAATGATTAGTCAAAATATGTGTTGACGCTGCTTTCATTATAGCTAGTGAAGAATTCTGGAAGGTGCCCACCTGAGCTCAGCAAGAAAGTCTCCTGCTCCCATTACCTCAGTGGAGGCTTGTACTTTGATGTTACCTTATTTGAAAATGGTGAGTATGTCACATGGTTCCGGTTAACTATAGGGCAGTATATTTGTTATGAGTGTGAGGTTATATAGTTGCAATGTTATTAGAAAAGGGGTCAGGAGGAGGGTGTAGTTCAGTGTAAGATAAAGAAACAGAATTCTGAGTTTTTGAAAAAATATTTGAGCCCATATTTGTGGCACTGACTTGAATTTTGTGGACTGATTCTTCAAAGACTTTCCTTTTATTACTTTATTATGTATTTCATGTGCAATACAATATTTTGAAATATATATGTATGTGTATGGATATACATAGTATGTTGATTAAATCTAGCTAATTAGTATATGCATTGCCTCACAAATGTACTATTTTTTCTCAGAATTCTCAGAATTTTCCAGAATTATAATGTATTTTTTCTATCTGTAGTCACTTTGCTATATAGTGGATCTTTTGGGTTCATTCTTCCTATGTGACTGAAATTTTGTAATTTTTAACCAACATATTAATAGGTCTCTTATAGTACTGAATAGTTTTTGGAGTCCATTCTAATATGGAGAGACACCACGCTGATCCCAGTTACCTTGAGGTTGTGGAGGGTGTCTATTAGCATCACAGTGTTTAGTGCTAAGGATTTATATGTTCCAACATAGTCACACCACAACTAGAGATCATAAGTACTATATCTCCTTTTCTTCACTATGTCATTGTGCAGGAACTAACAAGATCCTCTATTAGCTAAGAAAAATTAGGCCTCTCTATCTCCAGCCCCAGAATAGAAGTAATCTTGAAAAGTGAAGCTTTTTGGCCTCTTTGATAAATCACTTGACAGCATACAAATAATATACTTGTGAGAGTTTAAATTCTCAAAATATATCATCTCTATTTTCAGCATTAAGCCCCATGTCATTGAGCCTCTCCAGAATAGCCTACAACAAACTAGCACAACCAAGTTAGGTTTTAGATTTTACTTCTTTATACTTCTATCTAACTGCTTTTCTGTGTTCTTTCAAAAGAAAAGATGACATTTTAAGTAGCTGGAGAATGGCAGGGGCATATGTTCATAAAATAATTCATGAAGGCATGAACTGCACTCTAGATATATATTATGTCCACACTTGTATTCAAGAAATGATTCAGTCTTCATTTGACATTGAGTTTTAGAATGCTGTATCCTTAGAAGCCATTGGTGCAATTAATATTCTGATATGTAGATCAATTTGAATACATCAGGGTACCTCATGTTTCATAGGATAAGGACGAGGAAGAACTTGCTCCAAATAATTTTCAGTTTAAATATATGAAAGTGTAGTTATTCCTAGTACATTAAGCTTGTTTGTTTTTTTTTGGTGGGGGTATTTCTGTCGGTTGTGGGGTTTGAACTCAGGGCTGGGCACTGTCCCTGATCTCTTTTGCTCAAGGATAGTCATCTCTCACTTTGAGCCACAGTTTCACTTCTTGTTTTTGAATGGTTAATTAGAGATGAGTCTCGTGGAAACTTTTCTGTTCAGGCTGGCTACACATCCAGATCCTCAGATCTCTGCTTCATGAATAGCTAGGATTACAGGTGTGAGCCACCAACACCAGCTGGATTCAACCTGTTTTGATGTGAAGTTCTAATTGTATCAATACATGCATAAAAAGGTTCCATATTTGATTGTTTTGGAGGAAAAGTTCAGTTAAGAATGCTTCATTGACAGATATGGAACCAACCCAGATGCCCCTCAGTAGATGATTGGATCAACAAGATGTGGTATTTATACACAATGGAATTCTATGCTGCCATCAGAAAGAATGACATCTCCCCATATGTAAGGAAATGGAAAGACAGAAAAAATCATAATAAGTGAAGTAAGCCAGACCCAAAGAAACATAGGCTCAGTGGTTTCCCTCATTTATCATAATCAGTAGAAACCTTGGACTCTCTTAGCAGAAGTTTACAATAGAGCAAAACCTAGATACATAAGGCTAAATGAAAGGACCTCCATGATATGGAAACAAAAGCCATAGAATGAGTGAATGTTGTTCTTAATGTACTGTTATTTCTCATCTCTTTTGTTGTCCCTTGGTTATTCTCATATTGTTACAGTGTCTTACCTTGTTATCTGATACATTTTATATGTTTCTTAATTTGAAATAGGATAGGGAAGGGGGGAAACAATATGAAGGGATGGGAGGACAGAAATGAAAAGGGGTATGAATGTTTGTGAAGAAATGCACCTTCTATCTGGTGAATATAATGTAACCTTTCTATTAATTACAATAAAAAATAAAGTAATATTTTGGTGCAAAAAAAAGATGCTGTCTGGGATGTGACCAAAAGAGAATATAAACTTGTTCAACCACTCCAGAAGTAATATTGAAGTTCCTCTAAAGATTAAAAGCAGAGCTCCTGTATGAATGAACTTTACAACATGAAGGGGAGGAGAGTAGGGAGGGGGAAAGTAGGAGAAAATAAGGGTGGGTAGTAACTGTTAGAAATGTACTCATTAGCTTACTTATGTAACTGTAACCCCTCTGTATATCACCTTTACAATAAAATACATTTTAAATGCTTCATTTTTTATGATATATGTTTAGTGTAAAAATGTACTCATGACATCTTTTTGGCAAAATCCAAGAAAGCCATGCAACCTTGACAGAAGAGATCATTTAAATATTAGTATAAAGTGAGATTTGTAAGAACTTGAGTGTATGTGTGTGTGCTGGTTATGGGGCTTGAACACAGGGTCTGGGCACTGTCCCTGATCGCTTTTGCTCAAGGATATCACTCTAGCACTTGAGTCACAGCACTGTTGCTGGCTTTTTAGTGGTTAACTGGAGATAAGAGTCTGGATTTTCATGCCCTGGCTGGCTTTGAACTGTAATTCTCAAATGTCAGTCTCCTGAATAGCTAGCATTATAGGCATGTGTCACTAGTGCATGGCAAAACATGGGATAAGTTAAAAAAAATTCAGGCCCGAAGTGTTGAGTATGCAGTGATCATATGCCAACAAATCTAATATGAAAATGTAATAATAGTTACTAATTATGCAGATAGCTAAGCTTTTCAGTTTACAATTTTATATTAAATTAGTATAACACAACCTCAACTTATTGGACAGATGCAGAGGGTTTTTGTATGTTTCTTTCAGTTACAAGTAAATTGATCCTATTTCTTATTGTTTTTAAGTATACAGAATCCTTTTAAGTCAAAATGTTCTATGAAATTACATTTTCTTATTGGTGTTACTCTTACAAAAAGATTAATATACTTCCTCATGCCAGAGTGGATTGAGATATGGTAAGGCAAAAACCAAGATGAGTTAAGAAGTAAAGTGAATTTCTTGAAAGTTCTTGAGAGAAAAAAAAACTTTCACCAGCTTCATTTTAGTCATAATGTATTTGATAAGTAAACTTAAGGGCACTGTAAAATATAACTTTTCTGATAGTTCTATGAGGTCAAAATCTCATTGGCCTTTATTACTATATAAGGAAACTGTGGTTATTCCAAGATATTTATTCTTCTAAATAAACTTTAAAATAGATTTTGTTTAGTTCCAAAGCAAGTCATTTAAATTGTATTAGTATTTAAAATTATTCACTTATTACTAATATGAAGTATACCACTACCTACGAATTCATATGTAAAGGCATTACATGCAGCCTGATATTCAGATGTACAAATTGGAAGTAAGCATCATGATCATCAATAAAGATTCTTATGATCATATACATAATAATATATTCAAACGAGATTTTTTGAGATTCTACTATTTATATATCTCTCCTATTTGTGTCTCTAAAGAACATGAAATATAACTAATAATAAGCTAGTGGAAAAAAAACTAAATAAATCATATTTATACCTGCCTATAAATAATAAAATAGTTAAAAACAAAGCTATTTGAAGACATAGAAGAGCTTTACATTAAAGTATAAAACTGAGCAAACTGAAGAAACATACAAATGAAAAGATACATCATGTATAGTGAACACAAGAATCAATATTGTCAAAATGTCCACATTCTCTGAAGCTGTCCAGAACTCCAATGCCATCCTCATCAGAATTCCAACGGAATTTTTCACATGAACAGAAAACCATCCTGAAATTTAAATCAACCCACAAAAGGTCTCCAAAGCCAAAATAATACTGAGGAGCAAAATTAAAGTTATAGGTCCAAAATGTTCCAATTTTCAAATTAAATTACCAAACTATAGTAATAAAAATAAGCTGGTGCACCAAGAAGACATAGACCAATGGAACAAAATAGAAAATTCATGAATTCATGATCAACTCATTTTATAATAATTCATGAATACAAAATAGGGAAAAGATAGTTTTTTCATTTAAATGATTTTTGATAAATGATATTCTTCTGCCAAAAATGAAAATTGGATCTTTCTCTTGCACCATACAAAAATTAGCTAAGTTTGAATTAAAACTAAGTTGAAGACCTGAGTACATGAAAGTCTTAGAAAACATAGAAAGCATTGGTCTTGATGAGTTCTTTGATATGACAAGAAAAGTACAGACAATGCAAGCAAAAATGGACAGGCAGTGCTGGCTACATCAACTCATAAACTCATGTACAGAAAAGATACAACCAATCAAGTGGAAAGAAATCTATGGAATGGAGGGAAAGTATTTAAAAACTATGTATCATATAAGGGGTTAATATCCATTATATATATGGCACTCTTAGAACTCAGTAATAAAACACAAACCTCACCCTGATTAAAGATACACAAAGGATCTGAATAGACATTGTTCCAAAGCAGGCACACAAATGGCCAATAATTCTATGAAAAGGAACTCAACCCTAATTATCAAATGCACAGCAAGCTATCATCTCACACCTGTTGGAGTATCTATTATCAATAAGACAAAAGGTTAAAAAATTGTTTTAGGTTTATTAGGAAAGAAACCCGTATACACTGTTGATAGTGTTGGACATTAATGCAGCCACTGGGAAAGAAAAACAGTGGTCCTTCCTCCAAAATATAGAAGTACTAAGAGAAGTACCAAAAGAGCCAGCAATTCCTCCTCTGAGGATATACTGCTAAGAAAACAATACAGGTACCTCAATAGCCAAGATATGAAAATGACTCTAATGTCTGTCATGGATGAAAAACACAAATAATTGCAGAAGATACTAAGATATTTTATGATAGTTTAGCCTTGAGGTAAGAAAGAAATCCTGCCACTTACGACAGCAGACATGACATTGGAAGACATTATACTAAATGAAATCAGCTGGCCACAGACAAATATTGGAAGACCCATTGTAAAGAACTACTTCCTGTTAACCGACAGCAAAGACCAGAAAAGAGGATAATGGTAGATTGACCATACTTCCAGGTCTACAAAATGTGTTCTGAAGTAATGAGAAAGTTGGTAATGTTTCCAAGGTAAAGAGAAGAGAGACTGGAGTTCTGTTGTTGGAACAAGATATAGAGGATGCTGCTACATTTGGAATCAGAGCATAAGTTCTTTGGGCAAAGAAGGATGCTGTTTATCAAATACAAGAAAAAAGGGAATATTAGACTGGTTTTTGAACATGGAGACAAAAATTGGAAGGGATTTCATACTGAATTTTTACTAATAAAGTGTCAAGAAAATCATGAATCTAGCTAGTGTGAGATTGAGTAAAAGACTTTGGGCAAGTCCTGGGTCTTGAACTCAGGGCCTAGGCACTGTTCCTGAGCTTCTTTTCCTCAGGACTAGCACTCTACCACTTGAGTCATATCTCCAGTTCCAGCTTTTTTGTGTGTGTGATTAATTAGAGATAAAAGTATCATGGATATTTCTGCTTAGTGTGGCTTTGAACCCAGGTCCTCAGATCTCAGCCTTCTGAGAAGCCAGGATTGTAGCTGCACCTAGCCTAAAATACTTTAAAAATCCATACCTTAGCTCTCCAAGGTAAGGTGAAAATTGTGACATTTCCATTCAAGCATGCATCATATCCTGATCAAACTCTATCCCTCCTCCATATCTCCCTATGTAATTCTAAGACAATTTCAACAGTTTCATTGTTCTATTTTTGGTTGGTGCCCTTACCACTTGAGCCACTCTACCAGTTTACTGCTATTCTCTCATAAATGCAAACAAAGTACATTTAAACTTTTCAAATTTTATTATTAATTGTTGCATAGTGTTTGTTTTTCTGATCGTGGGGCTTGAAGTATCCCTGGGCACTGACCCTGAGCTCTTCTTCAACACAAGGCTAGTGCTCTACCCCTTGAGCCACAGCACCACTTCCGGTGTTCTGGTGGTTAACTGGACATAAGAGTCTCATGGACTTTAGTGCCCAGGTTTTGAACCACTATCCTCACATCTCAGCCTTCTGAGTAGCTAGGATTACAGCTGTGAGCCACCAGTGCCTGGCTGTTTTCATTTTGATATGTCTACATGTGGGTACAATGTACTTTGAAAAAACTTATCTCCTTCACCCCCTCCCTCATCCTGAACCAATGTGAACAAGCTTCATTGTTCCACGTTCACATGACCATATTCACCCCCTTTTACCCTCTGCTTTATCACTACTATCCACAGCCCTCACAAAAATGTTTCACCTTTCTAACATTGTTCAAAGAGGTTTCACCAGGATATTTCCCATACTCATCATATGCTATACTTCCATGCTTACTCTTATTTTCCTCAATTCCTTACACTCTAGCTTTCAAGAGCTTTCAATGAGTTTGGTTTTGTCACCTTCACTCTCAAATCTAAGTTATTTCAGTATAGCTCACTCTATTCACTCTCCTTGCCTAATTTATTTTGTAACTATGTTTAAAATTTCACAAATCTATCTTTGCATTTGTAGTCAGTTCTGTGTAATAGAATCTCAGCAGAGTTCCCTACTTCTATGTAGGTGTTTGTAAATATCCATGTCCTAATCCTTTCTCGACTTTCTATTCTCCTCTGCCTTTGGAAACCATTCTTCTGATATCAGTTTATATGAGATCAACTCATCTATATTCCACATAAGTGAGATCATGTTTGTGGTGTTTGTTCTTATACTTGTATACTTCATAGAGTGATGTTCTCCAGTCGACCCATGTCATCATAGGATATAAATAATGCATTATGTGTCTATACCACATTCCTTTTTGTTTTTTTTCTTTATACTTGTTTTCTGGTATGGAGGTGACAATTCATTGTGCTTGTTTGGCTTGCTTGCTCAGCTGGCACTTTATCACTTGGGCCATACTTACAGCTAGACATTTTGCAACTTAGTTGGAAATAAAAGTCTTGAGAATTTGCCTGGGCTGGCTTTGAAACTCTGTCCTAAGATTTTAGCCTTATGAGTACTTAGGATTATAGGCTTCAGCTACTACTTGCTACTGACAGTTGTATTTTTCATATTTTGAGGAATCTGCATTCTACATTCCTAGCAGTGCAGTTTTGTTTCATTCCTAGAAGTGTCATTTTATCATATGCTTTCCAGCATTGTCATCTTTGACTTTATTTTTGTTATTAATTTTATCCATTCAAATAGAGTCCATCATAATAGGAAGACAAGTAAAGTGATAATTATTTTTTGTGTGTGGGTCATGGGGCTTGAACACGGCCTAAGTGATGTCACTGAGCTGTTCAGCAAGGCTACCACCCTACCCTTGAGCCAAGCCCCACTTCCATTTTCTAGAGGTTAATTGTAGATAAGAGTCTCAGGTCCTTTTGTGCCAGGCTGGCTTTGAAAAATGAGCCTCAGATCTTAGTCTTCTGAACAGCTAGAATTATAGGCATGAAACACAAGTGCCCAGCTGGATATGAGTATTTTAGGAATTAACCTAAAAGATAGATCAGAATTCCAACCACCATATTATGCTCAGACTTTTTCTGTTTTTGCTTGCCTAGGGCTTGAACTCGGGGGCTGGGCATTGTCTTTAGGCTTTCTCAAGACTAGTGCTCTAGCACTGGAGCCACTGTACCACTTCTGGCTTTGTCTGTGTATCTGGTACTAAGGAATCGAACCCAGGGCATCATGCATGCTAGGCAAGCACTCTACCACTAGGCCAAACTCCATGCCCAGAATTGTTCTTTCATTTAAAAGGATTAAGGATCCATTCTGGGTTAAGGAATCATCCTTTGTTCTGTTTTATTAGTTATAGTTACCCAGAAGACTCCTTAATTTCTCTGCACATGTACTTCAGTCCGGCCATTCATTACACCATTTCAGCAAATACAATCCAAAATTTCTGAATTGCAGCTTAATTCTAAAATTTGATCTGCTTCCTCTCTGTCTTTCAGGTAGGCTAGGGTTGACCCTTCAGATTCTGTATTAGGCAAGAAATAGTAGTTGTTAGGGAGAGCGGCCAAGGATGTAGGTTACAATCAGAGAGAGATGAGCAAGCTGAGCCTAAGCATATCCAGGGAATCTGCTGTCCAAATCTCTCAAAAGAAAATAAAGAAGTGTGCCATATCAAGAAGGATCCAGACACAGGAGCATTGAAGCCAAGATAAAGACAAAACCAAGACTCTGGCATCAGAGCAAAGAAAAGGTACACACAGATCCAAGTCAAACAGGGAGGGTAATTGTATAGTGTAGGTTAATGTTTGCTGCTACCCTTTGAGGTTCTGAGAGGGCAAGTAGTGGGTATATCTGCATCTGGTTTGAAGGGTCAGAAGTGAGACCATCTCATTTACTCCCTTAAAAACTTTCCTTATTGAAACTGAGCATGTTTCCGTATATTCACTTGTGGACATCTGTGTTACATTCTGGGGACAATGAAACAATAATACAGTCCTTATTAGGACTTTTTTAATATAAAAGGGTAAAAGAACAAAAATAAGTAAATATAGTGGTCCATAATCTCCTTCTCAAGCTAACTAGTCTTTTTTTTCAGTGCTAATCAGATATTTTTGTAAAAGAAGTATGTAGATAAAGTTAGGTATTTTAAATGCTAGAAAAGGATATACAATGGGGACTTAGACTTTCTCTGTTCACATTCCTTAATTTTTACACCAAGATAACCATTAGTGAAAGTTACATATAATAGTTTCCAGAAAAAATAAATATGTGTACTCCAGATGTTGGTGGCTTATATCTCTAAGCCAAGCTACTCAAAAAGTCCCTGAGACTCTTATCTCTAATTAACCACCAGAAAAACCGGACGTAAAGCTAGGACTCAAAATTGTCAAATGCTAGCCTTGAGAAAAAAAAAGTATCTCAGGAACAGGGCCTGCACCCTAAATTCAAGCCCCAGGACCAATAGGAAAAAAAAGTATGTGTGAGTGCTCATATGTATATGACATACATGTATGTATCTGTGTCTACAGGAAGTGTAGCTTAGAATGGCTTTCCTTATTTTGGATTAGAAATGAGTTCCCTCATATTTTTTCTTTGAAATTTTTTAATGCTTAAGTATTTGATTAGGAGAATCATTGTTCAATTGAGGTTAGGCTCTGCAAGATGATGCAGAAGCAGAAGGACCAGGTCAGCTTGGGAAATTTGGTAATGCATTATTTCAAAAAAATGTAAACAAAAGGGTTGGGGCACGACTCAACTCAGACTGCACCTGGAGAAAAAAGCCACAGGTTCAATGCCAATGCTGCAAGATTAAACAGAGAAATAATTCCCATATGCAGTTTCCCTAGTGGTTACAATGTCATTTTTGTACCTTTCCCCACAGATTGAAAATGTGACTCTATTCTAATCTAAATTTTATACTCATTTCCATATTAATTTCAATTTCCAAGCTTCTATACTCTGTCCCATTGATCTATTTCTTCTCCAGTATCATGCCATTTTAATTATTTTAACTGCCTAACATCTGGTAGGATTTGTTCTCCTTATTACTCTTATATTTCAAACTTTTCCTAATTACTCCCCTTGTTTATTTTCCCAGACAAAATTCATGATTGCTCTTTCATTTATAATAAGAGGCTATTGATATTTTAGTTGGGATTATATTGAATTTTAGAGATTCACATATGTAGATTAAGGGAAACTGAAGACTTAATGTTCTTTCTTCCTATTTCGCTTTTCCTCTGTTTCTTCAGCTTACATTTTCTTTCACATGCTAATAGAGTTTTAAGATTTTCCCATCAATTTCTTCCACCTTACTTCAGTTACTGCTTAGGCATTTTTATCTTTGTGGTTACTTTATAAATTGCCTCACTTTAGTTTACTTTTTAGACAAGGTCTCATGCTTTTGCCCAGATGATCATCCTCTTACCTCTGACTACTGTATAGCTTAGACTACAGACATAGACCACCACGTTTGACCTCCAGAGGGAACTTTCAGGTCATGAGACCAGGAAACAGGGAACTGTTTTCTTACTAAAGTTATTTCTTTACTTTGTAAAAGATGGCCCGAAAAACACTTGCAGTCTAATATGTTTGCTATATGGTCAGAAAAACCCAGACTTCTTCTTTTTTTTTTTTTTCCGAAGATGGCGCTGAGACAATAGGGACACTGCCTAGCTCTCTCACAAAAAGAGAGAACCAGGGAATCCCACGAACCAATTATCTTAAGAAATCCAAAACAACAAACTCAAAAAGCAACGGATAAGGACTCAAACCAGAAAAGAAATCCAGATAAAGCTCCCATCCAACTTTCTCAAAGAATTCGGAATGCGAGGACCCCTCCCCCACCTCTCTCCGCCGGCTCCAAGCCCCGAAAAGTGGCAGCGGGCGGAGGCTGCCAGGCCGGGCAGCCTGACCACTGCAGAAACCAGCATAGAACCGGGCCAGCGAGCGGCGGAAGCATCGGAACCCAGACGCGGAACCAGAACAGCAAGCAGCGGAACCCAGACGCGGAACACAGGAGGCGGCAGTGAACCAAGGGGAGTGAAAGACTCCCCACCACCGTGGAACACCCACAGATGGAACGCAGAGGCGTGAGTAATACAGGCGTCCCCAAACACATAGGGAAAGCAGAGCGGTGCCAAGCAATAGAACTTGACTCAGACCCCTTCACCCCGCCTGAGAAAGACTGGCAGGAGCAGGGGGGCAAGGAATTTAGAATCCTGTCCCTTCCCTCAATAGCCCCCTCCCTCAGGCCATTGACTGGAGACTGACAGGCGGGCAGTGCTAAGACCCAGCACCCCACCAAGGGAGACGGAGCTGTCCCAACTCCCACCCGCCCAACGGGCTCAACCCCCAGCCCTCTGACTTGAGACTAACAAGCCGGTGGACCCTAAGACTCAGCACCCCACCAGGGGAGGCGGAATTGTCCCAGCTCCCACCTGCCCACCAGGCTCCTCTCCCAGGCCACTGGATTTGGAGAGTGGAGGGCGCTGGGACCCCGCCTTACAACAGCGGGTAGGGGGTGTGGGGAAAATAGGAGCCAGCATCTGCCCCCCCTCAATTCTTGAGCGGGGAACCCTCCAGCTGGGAATCCTGAGCAAGACAGCACTGAGGGGCCCCCCACAGTCACAGACTCTCTGACAAAGCAGTGGAAACACAGCAGGGTTCTGAAGGGCCAACCAGCAGCCAAGCTCGCCTTCTGAGAATCAAAAAGGCGCGGCTCCACCCTTGGAGACCATGTCCTCAGCTGGGCCCCGCCCCTGGGAATAGAGCGGTCTCCTGCTGGTCCTACTGAGAGCCCCTGGAAAGTCTCAAACCCCAGACACTTGGCTGGGGGCCGCCCCTGGAAGCAGCACAGGAAAAAGTCTGCCCAGCGCGCTCAGACGGAAGCTCGCACATCCATCCCATGGTCCACTGTGAGGCAACTGATTGGGCTAAGAGCTAATCGTGCAGCAACACATAAGTTTTATTCTAATACTTTCCAAACTTTGTACTCAAATACGCTACCTACTTACCAACTTAGGTCAGTTATCCTTACGCTATACCTTTTCTTCATTACTACAATATTCTTAGCCTCCTACGTTAATCCTCTTGTACCTCCCCTGACCTCTCTCATTCTATTTTTCTATCTCTGGACCTCTGTTCGTCTTTCAACCCTTATATTGCACGGATCAACACTTGATGGCTGTTGAGCAATACTGTAAATCTAGGTGTTTAATTATTCTCTAGGCTTAGAGGGACTGAAAGACAATAGAGATTGGATTGAGAGGCTTATTGTTTTGGGTATATATCGCTTATCAGTGGTTGTATTAGACCGGTCTGTAAGTGCACAAAAAGAAAGAGTGATAACACCAATCAAAACTTGTGAACATCTAGCGGCTGCCAGCTACAGAGGTCTAGGTTGGTTATATCTGAAAAACTATAATCGTGTTTAGTATTAATCTTGCTCCCATTTTCAAATGGGCAGAACAAGAAACTCAAGAAAAATGTCAAATCAAGAAACAACATCCCCCACCCAATGTAAACAGACAATGGAACAGTCACTGGCAAACCTAGAGGAGAGTCTTCCAAGTGCTATACAAATGCAATTGATAAACATCATTAATGAAAAATGTGAAAATATAAAGAAAGAGATAAGGGAGGAAGCCATAGCTAAACAACAGGAAACCATAAACAAGGTGATAAGTGAAAAAGAAGAAGCCATAAAGGAGGCCATAATAAAGGTTTTTCAAAGAAAAATGGATGAATTCATAGAATCCACAAAGAAAAAAGTGACTGAACTCCGGCAAATGTCCAAAGAAAATAAAGCTTCTGAGCTAACCACTCAAATGGAAATCAAGGAGCTAAAGAAATCCATACATGATCTAAAAGAAGAGATGCAAGGCATCAAAAATGAGCAATTAGAAGCAAGGGAGATGAAAAATAAAGTAGATAGCTTTATAGCAGGTTAGACAATGCAGAGTAGAGAATTTCTGGGGCTGAAGATAATTTAGTTATTATAGAGAAAGAACAGAAAATGAGTCAATCCAAATCTAGGAAAAATGAGAGAGCGCTTCAGGAGGTCCAAGATACAATTAGGAAGCCTAATTTAAGGCTAATTGGTATTGAGTAGGGCCTGGAGAAAGAGGTCATTGGTATTGGAAATATACTTCAGGGAATCATCTCAGAGAATTTCCCAAATATCCAGAAGGGCAGGCCCATCCAGATACAAGAAGCTTTTAGAACCCCAAACAGACGTGACCAGAAAAGAACATCCCACCGCCACATCATAATCCGAACTGGATCAATAGAAACCAAAGAAAGGATCCTAAAGGCAGCCAGGGAAAAGGGATCAGTAACCTATAAAGGAAAACCAATCAGAATTACCCCAGATTTCTCAGCAGAGCCCATGCAAGCAAGAAGTTACTGGAAGCATATATGTAATGCCCGTAAGTCAAATAACTAACAACCAAGAATACTGTACCCAGCTAAGCTCTCATTCATAACTGAGGGAACAATAAAAACATTCCATTCCAGGGAAAACTGCAACAATATGTCGCAACAAAACCAACACTACAGAGAATTCTCAAAGATGTTCTATACATAGAAAACCAAAATAAATGCAATATAGGGAAAGAAATGGCACCTAAATAGCATACCATCTAAGGACCACAAGAACTGTCAAGACACAGGCCCTAATAAAAGCTTTTTAAAATGGTAGGAACTAATAAATATCTCTCAATCCTAACTCTCAATATCAGTGGACTTAACTCTCCAATTAAACGGCATAGGCTGTCTAGTTGGATCAAAAAGCAAGAGCCATTGTTCTGCTGTCTTCAAGAGACACATCTTACCCCAAAAAACAATCATCTTTTGAAAGTGAGAGGTTGGAATAAACTCTATCAAGCTAATGGCCCCCATAAACAGGCTGGAGTTGCCATCCTCATATCAGATAAACTAGACTTCAAACTAAAATTAGTAAGAAAAGACAAAGAAGGTTACTACATACTAATAAAAGGATCTTTCCTCCAGGAAGACATAAAGATCCTAAATATTTACACACCCAATCCCGGAGCTCCGAACTTCATCAAGCAAACTTTACTTACACTGAAACCATACATAGATCGAAACACAGTGAATGTCGGTGACTTTAACACACCACTCTCACCTATGGACAGATCAACAAGGCAAAAACTCAACAGAGAAACCTTGGAACTGAACAACTATATAGACCAACTAGATCTAACAGACATCTGCAGAATATTCCACCCAGCAACGACACAATATATGTTTTTCTCAGCAGCACATGGAACATTTTCCAAAATAGACCACATCTTAGGCCATAAAACAAACCTGGACAGATTCAGAAACACTGAAATTATTCCCTGCACACTCTCAGACCACAAGGGCATCAAACTGGAACTGAACACACATCTCCACCAATGAAAACCCTGTAACTCATGGAGACTGAACAACACATTGTTGAATCACCAATGGGTCATCGAAGAAATCAGAACAGAAATCCAACAGTTTACGAAATTTAACAATAAGGAGCACACAAAATACCAACTCCTTTGGTACAAAGCAAAGGCAGTACTCAGAGGAAAATTTATAGCCCTGAGTGCCTACAACAACAAGCTGAAAAAATCACAAACAAACAAGTTAATGTCTAACCTTAAGCTCCTGGAAAAAGAGCAACAAACCAACCCTAATCCCAGTAGAAGAAAGCAAATTATTAAAATCAAAGCAGAATTAAATGATTTGGAATCCAAAAAAAACTATAGAAAGAATCAAAAAAACAAGGAGTTGGTTCTTTGAAAGAATTAACAAAATTGACAAACCCTTAGCAACACTTACCAAAAAAAGAAGAGAGCATATCAAAATCAACAAAATCGCAGACGAAAATGGTTATATCACGACAGAAATTACCAAGATCCAGAATATCATGAGGGAATACTTTTCAAACCTTACACCAACAAATTTGAGAATCTAGAAGAAATGGATGAATTCCTAGCCAATATTAACATACCCACACTGAACCAAGAAGAACTAACCCAACTCAACAGGCCTATTTCAAGCTCTGAAATAGAAATGGCAATTAGAGAACTTCCACCTAAGAAAAGCCCAGGACCAGATGGATTCACAGCTGAATTCTGTAAGGTCTTCAAAGCAGAGCTCACACCAATACTCCTCAAGCTCTTCAACGAAATTGAAAATGAAGGTTCTTTACCAAACTCATTGTGTAAAGCCAGTATAACCCTCATCCCCAAACCAGACAGAGAGTCATCAAAGAAACAGAACTATAGACCTATTTCTTTGATGAACATCGATGCAAAACTTCTCAACAAAATACTGGCCAACCATCTACAACAACTCATCAAAAAAATTATACACTATGATCAAACTGGATTCATCACAGGGAGGCAAAGCTGGTTCAACATACGCAAATCAATTAATATAATTCAACACATCAACAGTAGCAGGGACAAAAATCACATGATTGTCTCAATAGATGCAGAAAAGGCATTTGACAAGATCCAACACCCCTTTATGTTAAAAGCTCTGGAGAAACTAGGAACCCATGGAACATTCCTCAATATAATAAAGGCTGTGTATGAGAAACCCACTGCTAGTATTACACTTAATGGTGAAAATCTAAAGCCATTCCCTCTAAAATCAGGAACGAGACAAGGATGCCCACTCTCTCCACTGCTCCTTAACATAGTACTAGAATTCCTAGCCAGTGCAATAAGGCAAGAAGCAAGCATAAAGGGGATCCAAGTAGGGAAAGAGGAAGTAAAACTATCCATCTTTGCAGATGACATGATTCTGTATTTAAGGAATCCGATAGACTCTATTCCCAAGCTCCTTGAGCTGATTCAAAACTTTGGAAGAGTAGCAGGCTATAAAATTAACCCTCAAAAGTCAACTGCCTTCCTCAAAGTGTACAAGAGCGAGGACTCAATAACTGCATACCCAAAGCAATGGACATGGTAATGGAAATACAAACATAACTATATAGACAAAAAAACCTATGACTCTATAATCATAACGTTTTATTTCATAAACTGATATGTTTCTATGACATGCAAACCGTTAGCCTAATTTTGATTAAGTTCTAAAGACTAAGTTCCAGAGAATGTAATTAGAGATTCCCTCCTTGAACAATTGTTTGTTAAACTTGTCATTTAAAATATGATGTAAACATAACCCATATAACTAATGATTGTTGTTCTTAAGGTACTATGTTATCTCTCATCACTTCTACTGTCCCTTGGTTATCTCATATTGTTACACTATCTCACTTTGTTACCTGATATATCGGATATATTTGTATTTGGTTATCTGAAATTGGATAGGGAATGGGGGAAAACAAGATGAGGGGTGGGGGAGGGGGGAAGGGAAATGGGGACCATGACATGTGAAAGAGTATCAATGTGTGGGAATTAAGGCACCATTTATCTGGCAAATATCTTGTAACCCTTCTATTAATTACAATAAAAAATATATTTAAAAAATTCAACTGCCTTCCTTTACGCCAACAGTGAGAGGAATGAGGCAATAATCAGGAAAACAACCCCTTTCACAATAGCCTCAAAGAAAATAAAGTACCTAGGAATTAACTTAACTAAGAATGTAAAGGACCTTTTTGATGAAAACTTTAAAACCCTAAAAAAGGAAATTAAAGCAGAACTAAGGAAATGGAAAAACCTCCCATGCTCCTGGATTGGAAGAATCAACATTGTGAAAATGACAATCTTGCCAAAGGCTAGCTACAAATTCAACACAATACCCATCAATATCCCAATGCCATTCTTTAAAGAAATAGAAGAGGCAATTCAAAATTTCATATGGAATAATAAAAGACGCCGTATAGCAAAAACACTTCTTAGCAGAAAGAACAGTGCTGGAGGAATTTCAATTCCAAACTTTAGACTCTATTACAGGGCTATAATTATCAAAACAGCTTGGTACTGGCACAAGAACAGGCCTGAAGATCAATGGACTAGAACTGAAGACCGAGATATTAAACCACAGACCTATGGCCACCTAATCTTTGACAAGGGAGCCAAAAAATAGAATGGAAGAAAGATAGCCTCTTCAACAAGTGGTGCTGGCAGAACTGGTTAAGCACCTGCAGAAAACTAATGTTGAATCCTTCTATGTCACCCTGTACTAGGATTAACTCCAAATGGATCAAAGACCTGGAGGTAAAAGCTGACACACTGAAAACTTTACAAGAAGGAATAGGAGATATACTAGGCCTCCTTGGCACAGGTCGAAACTTTCTTAATAAGGACCAAGAATCACAACAAATCAGAGAAAGGCTGGATAAGTGGGACTGCATTAAACTGCAGAGCTTCTGTATGGCAAAGGACATAGCTACTAAATTAATTAGGAAGACTACAGAGTGGGAGAAGATCTTCACCAACCAAACAATGGACAAAGGCCTTATATCTAAAATATATCAACAACTCAAAAAATTGAATCACTCCAAACTAATCTCCAAAGTAACAACCATCCCATTAAAAATGGGCCAAAGATTTAGAGAGTCTTCTCTGAAGAAGAAACAAAAATGGCCTATAGGCACATGAAGAAATGCTCAATATCTCTGGTCATAAAAGAAATGCAAATCAAAACAACTCTAAGATTCCACCTCACTCCTGTTAGAATGTCCAGGATCAGGAAAACGAATAATAACAGATGCTGGAGGGGATGTGGCCAGGAGGGATCACTACTAAACTGTTGGTGGGAGTGCAAACTCGTTCAACTACTATGGAAAGCAGTATGGCAGTGCCTCAAAAGGCTAAACATAGAGCTCCCCTATGACCCAGCAATTCCACTACTTGCCATTTACCCAACCATCCAGAATCTAGGGCATACTAAATCCACTAGCACAACAATGTTCATTGCAGCATTATTCACCATAGCAAAGATATGGAACCAACCTAGATGTCCTCAGTTGATGAGTGGATCAACAAGATGTGGTATTTGTACACAATGGAATTCTATGCTGCTTTCAGAAAAAACAACATCGTCCCATTTGTTAGGAAATGGAAATACTTAGAAGAAATCATATTAAGTGAAATAAGCCAGACTCAAAGGAACTTAGGCTCAATGGTTTCCCTCATTTGTCATAATCAGTAGAAATCTTGGGCTCTCCTAGCAGAGATTTGCCATAGAGCAAAACCTTGATACATAAGGCCGTATAGTATGAAGGACCTCCAGGATATTGAAACAAAAGCCATATAACGAATGATTGTTGTCCTTAATGTACTATGTTATCTCTCATCTCCTTTGCTGTCCCTTGGGTATCTCATATTGTTACAGTATCTCACCTTGTTTTCTGATATATTGAGTTTATTTGTATTTGTTTATTTGAAATTTGATAGGGAAGGGGGGAAAACCAAGACGGAGGATGGGTGGTGGGTCTGGGGGTGGGTAATGGGTACCAAGACATGTGAAAGGGTATCAATGTATGTGAATTAATGCACCTTCTGTCTGGCAAATATCATGTAACCCTTTTATTAATTACAATAAAAAATATTTAAAAAAAACCCAGACTTCTTATATTGTCCTATTTTATGTAGAATATTGCTATATAATATGACATGCAATCTGAATGGTTCCAGGTAACTGCGTCAACTCCTTTTTTTCCGAATGAGGCTCATAGGTTGCACATTTCCAGGTTGCATGCATTCTATGTCTACATTCAAAATAAAAACGTGAAAATGGCCAGGTGGTATGAACCTTCTTAAAGGAGAGTTCTTGGAAATCCTGTACATTTCCCTTTTTCACTTGCCAGAATTTAGTCACATAACTTTCTAGAGCTGTAAAAAGGCAGAAAGCAGTAGAATGCAGGCAATAATTCATTTAATATACCAAAGAATTGAGAACCTATGGGAATGTGTGGATGGAAGAGGGAGGGATGAAATGGTGAAGGGATGTCAGAGATCAAGATGGATTGTATACATAAATCACTTTGTTAAATGGCAAAAAATTCAATACATAACATAAAAATTAAAGTGAGGGGAGGGGTGGTGGGAGGTGGGATGGTTGAGAGTGTTCCTAGAAGTGACTGATCAAGAGGTACTACATGCATAAACTGCTCTGTTGACTGGCAACTTTTTGTACAATTATTTGAGAAAATGAAAATATTCAAAGAAAGAACAGTAGGATACATTGTATTTAGAGCCAGAGTACCTATCTAAAAATTAGAGTTTAGCTAAGAAAGAAAAGGAGATTGATGATTGCCAGCTGCCAATCACTGTTATGCTACTGCATCTACTATCACCCCTTTCCAGGCTACATCCAAATAATGTTTTAAAGTATAGATATTATATCAAATCATTTCTCATTTGTCTCAGCATCTTCTGCAACATGGATGCAAACCTTCTGCATTTCCTTCTTCCTGTAACTTTTCTGTACACTTCTACGCCCTTCAAATTGATTTCTTCAATAAAGCCATTTTGACATGCTTTACGTTCTTGAGGTATGCTCTGAATTCTTTCCCAGCCTTTGCATGTTTTGTTCTCTGAACTTTAGGGTTTTCTCTTCTCTCTTCCCTAGCGAACTCTTACTTAACCTTCACGGTCTCAGCTCTAAGGTCACTTCCCTCTGGAGTCTTCATTGACACTCCCTCCCAGAAGAAATTGGTCTCTTCCTGTTATACATGCAGGCTTCATATTTTGTGTTCTTTATGGCATTTATTTCAGTTTGTCATATTATATTTATGTGACGACTTGATTAGTCATCTTTGTGTCTCAATAGAACAACATTTAGGAATGTGCGTACTGTGTTGAGCACAGTATCTGGGACATAAGTGTTAAATACTTAATACATTAGTGGAATTCATTATAAAGTCACTCATGAATAGTGGTAGATCCAGTGGGGATATAGTAGTCCAGGCAGCTTTTCAAGTTTGGAGAAAAGAAGCAAAACTGTTGACTGTAGTCAATGAGGGAGATTTAAGAATTTAAGATTTAAAGTCAACATTGCTCTAAGCAATCAATTTCAGGGTGTGTTCATGTGTCAATGTAATAAAATGATTAGGGAGTTGGTTGAACATAAACATGAGGGAGGAGTTTTAAATGTGAAGATTGGTTTTGGTAGTAGAAACAGAAAGCATGCCTCCTTCCATATGATTGTTTTGTTAAAATAGCATTATTAAAAATTAAATGAGGGGAGGGATGGAAGTTTACTACTCTGAGAACAGCTGAATCTTAGTCAAAACCAATAGCCAAGGAGTATGTTAGGAAGCGAAAGCAAAGATTCAAGGAATTTGGGTATAGGAACTGCATATTCCAGAGCATGGTAGAAGCAATAGGGAAAAGGTAACAGAAGGATGTGTCTTAGGAGAAGACACATTTTGCGATGCTTAAGAGTATCATGAGCTTCTTCACTGAAATTATTCAATAACATCTGCTTTCCTATTACATTCTCACCGTGTGTGTGTGTGTGTGTGTGTGTGTGTCTGTGTGTCTGTGTGTCTGTGTGTGTAAGTATATATGGAGAGAGAGAAATAGAGTTGATGGCAGTATTTATCACTCAAGAAGCAGATTCTATTCCATGTATTTGCCCTTTTCTATCCCCTATCATTTGGCAGGTGGAGATTAATGACATAGCTGCTTCTTCAGATACAAAACACAATTTATCAAGTATGCAGTGACTATAAGGGCTACACCCATGTTTCATATATAGAATAAAGCATCTGCCAATCAATGCATTATAGCCTCTAATAGTTTCCTACCATTTAAATATTTTTTTAGCCGGATACTAGTGGCTATTGACTGTAATCCTAGCTACTCAGGAGGCTTAGATCTAAGGAATACAGTTCAAAGCCAGCCTGGACATGACAATCCATGAGACTCTTATCACCAGTTAACCTTCAGAAAACCCAAAGTGATGTGGCTCAAAGTGGTAGAGTCCTAGCCTTGAGCTGCAGAGCTCAGGGACAGCGAACCGACCTAGAATTCAAGCCCCATGACTTACAATTAATGAATACACAAATAAATATTTTCTTTTAAAATTATCAATGGAACTTTTGTGGAAATGTTTAGACATATTTTAGAACACTCTTGCAACACAGATAGGAAGCACATACAAGCAAGACTCAACGGTTAGGATTTTCTAAATCTTGCATTCACAATCCATTTTTTTTCCTACTCAATGTTGTTGACATACATGTCTTTTTATCCCACCAAGTCTCTGTGCCATTGAGAGTATGCATGGGGCATCATTGCAAACAAACACAAAACACAAGGGAAATGGAGGTCTGCAGTTATTTCTAGAATTTGCTTCAATGCCACCGATCCTGATCCTTCAAGTTTTGATTGGAGCAATTCCTTCTCTGATATTAATGGGTGTTCGTTTGTATGTGTTTTCTTTTTGGTACTGGGGCTTGAACCCAGGACGTCGCACTTTCTAGGCAAGTGCTCTGCCATTGATCTGCATCCCAGCCCCACCAATATTAATGTTTACTTCATTTCCCCATAGCCATACCATTCTGCTTCTAAAATAAAGTTTTGATCTTGTGTTTTACTTAATGGTAGTGCAATCTTTTTTGAAGATATTTTAAATGGAAACCAAACGCATCCACTGAAATGACTTCCAACAGTTCTGGCTGCGTTTCCTATAGCGGTATTAAGTAACCATCATATGACAACAGCCGCTAACCAACACTGACTCCAAGACACATTTATTGGAAGCAAATCTTAATGTCTGAGCTATAAAAATGTTTCAAATAGTGTCTCTAAGGCTAATGAAAGATGACAACTGATGACATGACAACTGATCCTAAGATGAAAAAAAAGTGAATCAAAGGCAGTGAAGAAAAATTAGAGGACACATGATGATACCATAATTGTGACACCAAATGTCCCTTGGACCAGTCATCCTGGACTTCCTACTGAATTCACAGTGAAAAGAACTACTCTGAGAACATAAATCAGTGGATACCAATCTATTTGGTGAGATTGCTATCAGTGTCACTGCTGACTGTGAGAAACATTACCACAGCAGGTCTAAGAAGGAGATGTCTTGTTAATTAACTAGTTTAATTCATTTCCAGCCTCCTATTCCCTTGGCATTTCCTATTGCAGAATCTGCACTGCAGATATAGAAATAAAAACAACCTCCCCCAAATACCTCAACATTCTATAAATAGTAATAAGTATGTGATACAGTCCGGTACTAAGACATTAACCAGGAGTGTATCGGCACTAATTCTTTTCTCCTCCTGATGTCAATCTGTCTTGAATGCAAATATGATGTCTGGAGCTTCCTCAGTTATCCTATGACTCAGAGTAACATGAATGTAAAAGTCAACATCATAACCATGGCAGATCCGGAAAAATAGAACAAGCTTGGGTCCAGATGGTACTGTTGAATAACTAAATCCAAGTCACCAACCACCTTGTCTGTCTGTCTTTATGTACAAACGTAAGCCATTATTTTCATAAGCTCTCAATTTTCTTCTTCCTCTTCTTCCTTTTTCCTCTTCTTCTTCCTCTTCCTCTTCTCTTTCTTTCTGCTCCTCCTCTTCCTCTTCCTCTGCTTTCTCCTCTCCATTCTTCTTTTTCTCCTCCTCCCCCTCCTTCTTATTCCTGTCTGGAGGCTGGAACACCAGGCTTGCTCAGGAAGACTACAGCTCTTATCACTTGAGTCACAGCTTTACTTCCAACTTTTTAGTTCCTTATTAGAAATGAGTCTCACAGACTTTCTTGCATAGGCTGGCTTCAAACTGAGATCTTCAGATCTCAGCCTTCTTAGAGTACTAAAGATTATAGGCATAAGCTACCAGTGCCCCGCTTTGAACATATTCTTTTTTTTTGACAGAACTAGGGCTTGAACTCAGGGACTGGGGACTATACTTGGGCTTTCTGAAGGCTAGTGCCCTACCACTTGAGCCACAGCACCACTTCTGGCTTTTTTCATATATGTAATACTGAGGAATCAAACCCACAGCTTCATGCATGCTAGGCAATCACCCTATCACTAGGCCATGCTCCTGGCCCCTGAACATATTTTTAATACATAGACTCAGCTGCTGCTGCAGGGTTAAAGATTCTGATTTGTTGAACATAGATTTTTCCCTCATTCTTTGTGGTATATTCAGAATATATGGAGGGGGGTGATGTCCTTCAATGCCTGCAGAATGGTCATAGATATTTATATTGAATTTCCTAAGGAAGTTTATTTAGATATTTTGCTAGTCTACATCATTTGAAAGCACCCCCAGTTTGATATAATACTATAAAGTATGGACTGTGTTTGCAGACAATGAAAGCATTTGAAATTTATATGGTATTTCTTCTTAAATAAAACCCTCAATAATACCTTCCAAATGCTTTCCTAAATAAAAATACCTATGATTTACCTCATGTTTCCATTTTTAACTCTCAGAGCTAATTTATTGTTTCGGGAATATGTTAATTACATGGTGCACAGATTTGAATTTACAATTCAACAAATGTGCCAGAGCTTGTAACATACCTCAGAATCTCAGAAGCCATGCTGAGCTGAGGCTGTTCCCTTCCTCACCCCCCCCCAACTAGTGCTTACAGGGGCAAGAGAATGAATTTAATGGCATTATACAACATGACACTGTGAATGAAAAAAAATCTTGCTTCTGAGGGAAACGTTTAGCTTGAAATAAGTCTAAAATTAGCAAATGAATATTTCATTATAGACCATTATAGACTTTTTGAAAATATCTTTCTTATAAAATTACATTTAAGAGATTTGTGCCCAAGTATGTAGAAGACTCTAGAGCCTACTGTTTTAAACAAGTTCTATAGCACTATAGTCAAAAGAGCTCAAAGAAAGTAAGAGAGAAGCTTAAAGTTGAAAATTAGCGAACACCTAGATTTTCTGATGTATTATCATCATCTTCATCATCAGGTTGTAAAAAAAAATCGTATGGAGCTTAGATGAATGTGGTCTTACCACTATAAGAGGTGGCCAAATGTAAGACAGCCTATTGGTCGTGTAGAAATCTCTCTAGAAGAGCGCAGGACAAAGAGCAGCAAAGCCGGAGCTGTGGCAGCCTTCTCTGCCCGCGGTGTCTCAGATTCATTCTCAAGGAACTGAGAACCTAATCTTCCAAAATGTCAAAATAAAAGACCATCTTATGCCCCACCTCCCACCCCAGCTCCTCCAACACAAAGGCCCAGCACACCAGTGGTTGTGGGATACAATCCATACAGCCATCTCTCCTACAACAACTACAGGCTGGGCGGGAACCCGGGCACCAAAAGCTGGGTCACAGGATCCTCTGGTACTATGATTCCAAAACCCCCAAAGCCACCAGATAAGCCGCTAATGCCCTGCATGAGGCACAGCAGAAAAGTCTGGGACCAAGTAACAGCTTCCAACCGCGACCTAAAGTTGTGGGAGGTGGACAAGATTATTGGTGGCATCTCGTGAGATCTCACTGATGAGAAACAAGAATATTTAAACAAATACAAAGCAGAAAAATGGAGTACAATGAATATATGAAGGCCTATCACAATTCCCCTGCATACCTTGCCTACATCAATGCAAAAAGCCGAACAGAAGCTGCATTAGAAGAAAGTCGACAGAGACGGTCTCGCACGAAGAAAGGGGAACCTTAAATGAACATTCAGCGTGCTGAAGACACAGATGATTATGACGATGGCTTCTCAATGAAGCATACAGCCACTGCCTGTTTCCACAGTAACCACCGCCTCGTCAGCGAGATCCTCAGTAAGGGCGTGGTGCCAGATGTCCCATCAGTTGTCATAACAGCCAGAACGCAGGTCCTCAATTGACAGGTCCAGTCCTTAACGGTACATAAAGAAAACTAGAAGCTGAGCTTCTTCAAATAGAGGAAGGACACCAGGAAAAGAAGAGGAAGTTCCTGGAAAGCATAGACTCCTTTAATAAGGAGCTGAAAAGGTTGTGTGGTCTGAAGGTAGAAGTGGATATGGAGAAAACTGAGGCTGAAATCGTCCTGGCAGAGGAGCAGGCCTGCAAACAGCAGGAGAGGGAGAAGGAGGCTGTGGGGCAGGCTGAGTTTGCCCAGAGCAAACTCCCTGGGAAGAGCCAGCAAAGCTGAAGAAAAGGACGACGAGAATACTCCAATAGACACAGAGGAGACACGCTTCGAAGAAACAGCAGAGAGTCCACATAACGGTGAAGAAGGCATGTCCACTCCTGAGGACAAGGAGAATGAGCAGGATGGGATGTACAGTGTGGCCCAGGAAGGAACCGGCGAAGCAACACTGGCTCTGAGAGCAACAGCGCCATGGTGCAGGAGCCGCCCACAGACCCCATCCCAGAGGACAAGAAAGAATAGATGTTCCTTTGTTTTATGTGTCCTAAATACTTTTTTAATGAAAAATTGTTTTTTTATTTCAACAAAAGGGGGGGATCTCTCAAGAGACTAGCAAATGTGTAGAAGTGCCCTTTTCTGAAATGATATTTAAATAAGATGAATTACCAGAACATTTAAAGTCAGAAATCAGCCTATTCACTGAGAGAACTATTTTTTATTTCATATTCTTTTTTTCTGTAGATCATGGGGTGTGAACTGTGGGTGTGTGTCTGGGTACTGTCCCTGAGCTCTTCAGCTCAAGGCTACCGCCCTTCCCCTTGAGCCAAGCCCCACTTGGCATTTACTAGAGGTTAATTGGAGATAAGGGTCTCAGGTCCTTTTGTTTCTGGGCTGGCTCTGAACCTTGATCCTCAAATCTGAGCCTCCTGAATAGCTAGGATTACAGGTATGAGCCACGTCCGGGCTGATTGAATATTCTTAAACTTATATCTGTACATGTTTTTTTCTCATTGTCTGATCTGTTTATCATTTATTTCCCTTTGTAATATGTGATATTTATCTCCACCTTTCTATACTAAGGCAATGAGATAAATGGTTTTGACAAAAATAGTGACAAAAGCAGAAAGGGTTTTAAGTTAGTGAGCCTCAGAGGGAGTATCTAAATAATTTAGCAGTATTGCTCAAGAACGGACACTATGAAGTAAACACAAAGGGCCCAAGAGGTACAACTGTGTCTCAAAGTCTGATTTCAGATTCAAAATACCACTATATCTATTAATCTGTCAAAGATCAAATTGGCTAAAATAGAAGCTTAAAATATTCGAAGTCAATTAAACTACAAAAACCTTACTGATAACCCAGTAGGTGATTTATAAAGAACAGCTGTTCTTGAGGAGCTTATATTGTAGTTGCAAAAACAAAAAGTAGTCGGTACCATGGACTAAGTTTGAAGATCAAGGTCAGCCCATTGCACTCCAGAGGCCCAGAGGAGGAATATGTAACCCACCTGGGACATGACAAGGAAAGATTCGTTAAGAACATGACAGATGAAACTTGTGCAGTGGATATTAAATGAAGAGTTAGACTTATCCAAGACACTGAACATAAGGAGTGGGAGACAGAGCAGATGGAAAATGTCTTCCCAGAGTTCACAAACAGAATGACATGGGCATAGAAATACACTTGGGTCAGTGTAACTGGAGTAAAGAAGGGAGAGAATGAACAGACAAACAGGGGCCAGATAATGAAGGTCCTGGAGGCCAGACTATGGGATTTAGAATATTTACACTGGGGTTTTCCAACATGTACTATGTGTGCCAAGACACAGGATAAACACTGTATATCTTTCTGAGGTATCAATTTTAACATGTGGTATATAATTTGAAACACTTTCCATATTAAGTCATACTCTCATTTTGGAACATTATTTTATGTGGAAAGAAACATATCTTAGAATTCAAAATGACTACTGAAAAAAATTAAAATAAAACACAAATATCCAATAATTTTCCATCTTGTAGGCCATGATCCCCATCCTCCACCATTTTTAGTGAAATTTTGTGCATGTTTCTGCCTTTGTTCATAGAACTCTAGGAAAACAAAGGTCTGAAATATGGAACTACTGAAGGAATCTAAGTGAGCAATGACAAGGTGACATTTGTAGTTGATATGGCCACGGCAATTGTGTAAGGGATGAACATGTAGAGGAAAGTAGTACAGGAAACTACACTTGATGCACTCTTCGGTTAAAATAGGGCTATAGCTGGTAATGAGGAATGCACAGAAATAAAGATTGGTAGCTGGGCACTGGTGGCTCATGCTTGTAATCCTAGCTACTCAGGAAGCTGAGATCCGAGGATCACAGTTCAAACCCAGCCCAGGCAAAGAAGTCTTTGAGACTGTTCTCTGCAATTAACAACCAGAAAACCAGAAGTGGCACTCTGGGTCATGGGGTAGAGCACTAGCCTTGAGCTGAAGAGCTCAGGGACAGCACCCAGGCCTAGAGTTCAAGCCCCATGACCAATCAAAAGAAAGAAAGAAAGAGAGAAAGAAAGAAAGAAAAAGAAAGGAAGAAAGAAGAAAGAAAGAAAGATTTGGTAAGTAAATTAGGCCAAATTCAGTGATCAAATGTAGCACATAAAGAAATTGGGTAGGGCCGAGAGTTTGGCCTAGTGGTTAAAGTGCTTGCCTAGCATGCAGGAAGACCCGGGTTCGATTCCTCGGTACCACATACATAGAAAAAAGCCGGAAGTGGTGCTGAGGCTCAAGTGGTAGAGCTCTAGCCTTGAGAAAGTCCAAGGACAGTGCTCAGGCCCTGAGCTCAAGTCCAGGACTAGCAAAAAAAAAAAAAAGAAATTGGGTAAATGGACAAAATGCTTCATTTTCTCCATTGAATACCTGGAGTATCTGGCTTTAACTAAAAGATATTTACTTCAAATTGGATATTGTTGTATGTGGGATGTCTGCTATGAACATTCAGTCAAATCTTAACCTCGGGCCAGGTACCAGTGGCTCAGACTTATAATATTAGATGCACAGGAGACTGAGATCTGAGGATCCTGGTTCAAAGCCAGCTTGGACAGGAAAGTCTGTGAGTCTCTAGTGTCCAACTAACCACCAAAAAATGGAAGTGGTGCTGTATCTTAAAGTAGTCAAGCACTAGCCTTGAGAAAAAGAGCTCAGGGTCAGTGCCTAGGCCCTGAGTTCAAGCCCCACGATTAACAACAACTAAAACATAATTTAAGCTGGCCCAAATGGATTACAAGATGGGGAAACACTGATCCCCTTATCTTTCAGCTGGTCAGTTAAAATGCTTCATCTACTAATCCTGAAGTGTCCTGTCATTGTTTCTATTTTCTTTTTATTCCAAACCATAAAAAAATAAGAGGGAAACTCCAGTTTAAGTGATGGCACCCCGCTGGCTCCCGAATATATGTGAGGAACACAAATTAACATGGATAAAGGTAAAGAACATTGAGTATCATTCACTCACAGGTGATAGTTAAACCCACAGAAATTGATAAAGCAAAGAATAGCACAAGATATTTCTAAATAATTGGCTCCAGATATGAATGAGTAAACAGGGCATTTCTGTTGTACAAATGGATTTGTTATAATAAAATAGTAATAGTTAACATTCTGAAATATTTGTTATGAGACAAATACTGTTTTAAATGCTTCACATTTATTAAATTTCATCCTAAAATAATGTCCCCATCCCCAAAAAATAGTGGGCACTATTATTATTTCTACTTTATAGAACCAAGCACGGAAATAAAGAGGTAAGTTTGCTCTCCTGAAGGTCTAGAACTAGTAACTGGAAGAACCAGAGACTAATACAATTAACCAGTCCAATAATGTAGTTCATTCTATTTATTCTATATCTGTGCTCATAAAGCAAACTTCTAATGACGTCTTGATTTTCCTGCTAGGAGAGAACAGGTTGATCTGAGGATGGAGGATTTCATGTTATCTGTCTATAACAATGAACCAATGTCATAGTTTAGATAATAATCTTTGGTGAAGTTGATAGGAGTTAGTCTGCTGTTTGGAGACTCAACAACTTTAGAAGTCAAATTGAACATTGACTTTGAAAGGCTGACTGAGATCCTAGACTGTGATCCTGTCTGTATTGATGCTACGCAAATTGGTCTCTAGACAGCTTTTTCTTATAAGGCCTGACATCATTTACTGAACAGGAGTGCCTATTTGTATATGGGAAAATATTGAATAAAGTGATTCTGTTCACAGAGATATACACAATATAAGCGGGAGGGGGCTGATATGCTGTTTTAGTAAATATGACTAAGGGGCACAGGTTTATACTGGAAATACTACAGTTAGAGCCAACTGTAGGTGTTAACAAGGAACAAACCCAGTGTTTGCACAGTTTGCATTTGGTTTTTTACATGTGTCAACCAGCTCCCAATCAAATTTGGAAAGCCCAGAAACCAAGGTTAAAGAAAGGTAAACCACAAAGGGATTACAAGTCAGAAACAATGCTCTTGTTGATAGCAAAGGAGAGCCGCTGAGAGTGTTTTTCTTTTCATCAGTGAATGTAAAATATAGTTTTCTTTACTATTGCTACAAAACTATTAGTATATCTACTACAGTTAATTAAATAAGGTTGTGCCAATGACTCACATCTGTAATCCTAGCTACTCAGAGACTGAGATCTGAGGACTATGGTTCAAAGCCACCCATATCAAGAAAGCCCATGAGACTCTTATCTCTAACAGAAATGCTGGAAATTACCTGTGGTTCAAGTGATGGAGCAGAAGCCTTGAGCACAAAAGCTCAGGGACAGTGCCCCGTCACTCAGTTCAAGCCCCAGAGGGAGGGCGAGAGAGCGAGAGAACCAAGTAATTACCAGCGTTAAAGGTCTGAAAGTGATAAGAAACCTAAAGAAATGTTAGATGGGTCTTGTATCTTACACATGCATCTTGATTGCTGGACAACACTTCAATTTCCTTATCCTCAAAATTTGGATAGTGGTAGTTCAGAGTCTAGAGATTAAATAAAATAATTCACACACATATGTAAAATAAAAGGTTGATATTGGCACAAGTCTGTCCATATTTATATGTTATGAACTTTCCATTAAAACATAAGCACATGCAGTATTGATTTCTTCAGGGGATATTTAGATTCAGTATACTATTTCCTTTAAAAAAAAATGCTGCGTAGCTACTGCCTGGTCAATCTCACATGAATCATCTATGTGGCTTTTTATTAGTGCCTGGTGTTTCCATATAGATCTTAGTCAATGGAATGATCTAGCCTGAAAACTACTCCTAAGTAATCAAAAGTTGCAGATTTTTTTTCCCTACCCCACTTTTCAATTCCCTTTGAATCCAGACCTGCCTTACACTGCCATCTCCTGGAGATATCAGATCTTAAACAACTTCTCATTTATTCATGATATTTTGTTTCCTATCAGAAATGAGTGTCTAGATGGGTATTTTGCTTTCTCTAGCCTTTAAGATTCACTCTGAATAGTCAATTAGCACACGGATTTTCTAGAACACAACATGACTTCATCCTTGTGCAATGATGGGACCAACAGAGATATTGAGAAGAAATGGACCCTTCAGCTTTTTTTTCTTGTGTCAAAATTTCATGTAGCTACAAGTCTGGGTGTAGTGCATATAATTTTATGCATTGTTAGATCTAATGTAGCTAAACTTTTCTCGTTAACTCTTTGAGAAGATCATATGGAAAACTCTAGTGAAAATTAGGCATTTTTCGACTTGGTTTCATTTGACAGCCCCCTACTATTGCAGTGATGTAGAAGATCCACATTGGAAGCCAAAACATGAGGATTTGGGGTATTATATTTATATTTTATTATTGTTATGCTATATTTCTGTTCCTAGTCTACTGTTTCCACATATATAAAATAAGAAAGTAAAATTAGAAAGTGTATAAGTTCATTTCAGACTCTCACATTTCTGTGGTCATATAAAAGGTCAAGATGACATTGTAATTTATCATATGCAGTGGAACTATACTGATTTATTGAAAATTGTTCCTGGATCTTATTAAACCAGAGAAAGCAGCACGTACAGTTTTTTTCTATAACTAATATTTAAAGGAAGGATTTTGATGATAGTGTGTGCTTGTATGAAATTGATTATGACGATGACATATGTAAAATACAACTTTCTGATTCTCTTTGGATATTATTACTCTTTTTTGCATTCTATCATCAAAAGCTCAGCAATTCCACATCAACACAATCAGTTTTACACATTAGTAACTAATTTTGGAGTCACAAATCTAAGGGTTCTATGGATTAAAGCCCTGTCAGATACTGGGAATACATGCTTGCTAACAGAGGCTAAAGCCTTTATCAGGAATTAAAGGCAATTTGAAGGAGTTGGGACAATTAGACTATGAGGTCAAAGAGCCAGCAGGAATACCAGTGAGGTCTAATGTACTTAAACATGGAAGAGGGAAAAGTGAACACAATTAGCTAAGGCATAGATTAGAACAGTCCAGATAATTATCATTTCATGAAACCCGAACAAAACGTTAAGGACAGAAAAGATATCGTCATCATCATCATCACCATTATTTTACTGAGCATTTAAATTCAGGGCCTCACATTTTCTAGGCTGGCAATACCACTGAGCCAAGACTCCAGCCCTATTTTTGCCAGTTATTTTTATTTTATTTTATTTTTGCCAGTCCTGGGGCTTGAACTCAGGGCCTGAGCACTGTCCTTGGACTTTCTCAGGCCTGGAGCTCTATCACTTGAGCCATAGCACCACTTCCAGCTTTTTTCTATGTATGTGGTACCGAGGAATCGAACCCAGGTCTTCGTGCATGCTAGGCAAGCACTCTACCACTAGGCCAAACTCTCGGCCCACCAGTTATTTTTAGAAGAAAATTTCACTTTTTTTCCAAATGCATGCCTGACCCATGATTCACCTACTTTTAGGCTTCTCATCACCACTGAGATCAAAATTGTGCCCCAGGGTCCTACTTCACATAGAACGGGTCACATTAGCCTTTCGTCCCATACTGGCCTCAAACCATGTCTTTTCATTCTCAGACTACCAAGCAGAATTACAGGTGTGAGCCACCAGCACACAGACGACTTCCATTTTGAAAGTCATTGTGCTTGCCAATGTCATCCAACCCCACGGATGTAATAAGGGCAAGAGAGAAATGAATATTTTCATAGTTTGAGATTCAGAGCCACCAGAGGGCAGCACTGACAAGCCATATATTGGATATCAAAGGACTGTTGTTTCTAAGCCAACCAGCTTTGAAAATTGAGTGCACACCACAAGGCAACTATTGTAATTGGACATTGCTCTCTATTTATTGCACTGATGTTAATGCATAGGGACTTTCGATGGCTTTCTGCATTTTTGGACTTGCAGTTATAGTATTCCAGTCTCCACTTCCATCATAACATCATAGCTCCATTTGTGTCTTTCTCTCTGCCATGTTTTATAAGGACAGTAGTCATGTTGTATTAAGGTCTTACCCCAGTGCAGCATGTCCTCAATCTTAAATAATTGCGTATACAACTACCCTATTTTAATTTTAAATATTATTTTATTGATCATGGATGAACTTGGGGCCTGGTCAGTGACCCTAGACACTTTTGCTCCAGGCTACACTCTACCAGACTCTGAGCCACAGCACCACTTCCTGTTATCTGGTGGTTAATTGGAGATACAGAGTCTCATGGACTTTCGTGCCCAGGCTGGCTTTGAACCGCACGATCTTCAGATTTCAGCCTCCTGAGTAGCTAGGATTACAAACATCACCCACCAAGTGGCCAGCTGCCCTATTTTTTTTGCTAGTCCTGGGCTTGAGCTCAGAGCCTAACCAATGTCCTTGGACTTTCTCAAGGCTAGAGCTCTACGACTTGAGCCTCAACACCACTTCCGGCTTTTTTCTATGTACGTGGTACCGAGGAATTGAACCTGGGTCTTCGTGCTTGCTAGGCAAGCACTCTACCACGAGGCCAAACTCCCGGCCCCTAGCTGCCCTATTTTTAAATAAAGCATTCTCTAAGGTATCAGAAGCTAAGATTTCAAGATTTTTTTGGAAGTGGGCCCTATGTACCCATAACAACCTATAGCAAAGAAGATCTCCAGTAGGAGATAATTAGCAGCAGTAGATAGGCTTGTTTATCTTCCAGTCTCTCCGTACTCTTGAGATTTATTCTGGGTCCAGTTGCATGCCTTCTTTACTGACTGGCACGTGTTATCACCTTTCTTTGCCCCACTATACATATGTACACACACAAGTGTACTGGTATAGATCATTCATTTAACATGGAAAAATCTTAATCCAAAGTGTATCTACTTCTTCCTCTACACTGGTATCTAGCCTACCCATCTCATCACTTTTAATTATCAGAATCACTGCCACTGATATGTGACTACAACCTCTAATGTGTATTCCAGTTTTAGAGCAGTCTACTCAAATTCCTAAAGTCTTATGCCACGTGAATTCCACTGACCACCCAGAGACCTATACTCAAACAGAATGATGAGCTGATATTTGAGAAATATGATGGCTAAGATTTGCCTGCAAATTCCTACCCAGATCCCCTCCTACTATGATAACCAGTGCTTTCACTCCTGCTACCTCCTCCGTTTTCCTGATAACACTTATGCCTGAGCTTCTTGGCAGTACTTAGGAAAGACATAACTGTTTAGCAATTTAGAAGAAATTCTGATATCATTAGTAGGTTGCTGTATGGATTTCATAAAGTAACAGATGCAAAACACCTACTTACTCATGTGGTAGATATTCAACAAATGGTAATATTTATGATATTAATGCTTCTCTACTTTTATATAAATTGCTCAGCTAGTATACTGCCCTAAATTCAAACCCCAATACCACCAAATAAGATAAAAATAAATATATTAAATATATCTAGTAAATGCTGTAGAGAAATTTAGTGAAGGAAATATATGGATCAATGGATGATAACAAGAAAAAGGGACCAGGAAGACCATTATGACATTGTGACATTTTTGGTTGTTATTTGTCGGCCATGGGGATTGAACTCAGGGCCTGGACACTGTCCCTGAGCACTTCAGCACAAGGCTGGCACTCTACTATTTGAATCACAACACCACTTCTGGTTTTCTGATGTTTAAGTGGAGATAAGAATCTCATGGACTTTCCTGCCTGAACTGGCTTTGATCCCAGCCTCTTGAACTGCTAGGGTTACAGGTGTGAGCCAACAGTGCCTGGCAATATGACATTCCCAATTTCAGATAGACACTATTCTTTGGAATTCAGGAGTAATGATTTCAACTTGCTCATCCTTTTCCTCCTACTCCAACATGCAGTCAGAATTCCCAGGTGTATGCTGCTGAGTGCTAGTGGGTCACGCCTGTAATCCTAGCTACCCAGGAGGCTGAGATCTGAGGATCAAAGTTCAAAGTTAGCCCGGGCACAAAAGTCCATGAGCTGAAGAGCTCAGGGACAGGGCTCAGGCCCAAAGTACAAGGCCCAGGGCCGACCCCCATCCATCCTCACCCTCAAAAAGAATTCCTAGGCCTTATTCCCTAACAGTTCTGTCCCAATATTCCAGCTCCTCTACTTAATAAGATAAGAATTAGTGCTGGAGGAGACCATTATGCAAAATAATTTCTTTCTCCCTTTATGATTGTGTTTCTCCATTTTAACAACCCTAATATACACACTGGGTAGCTTCAACAAGAGAACTCTCTCACATTTGTGGCAGCTACAAACCCAGTTTGTGTCTGATTAGTTCTACAAATAGCTTCAATTTAACATTTCCATTTGCCTGTAGTGTATATCTTGATCATTCAGCCTTCTCATCACCCTCCTCTGCATGTTTTACTACATTCCAATTGTCTCCTCAAGTTTCATATTTCAGTTTTCCTTATAAACATTGAGTATGATGACTGCTCACTTGCAATTCCTCTTTTGATTTGTGTGCCCCCTTATTTTTTTTGTCATCATGCTCCTTGATCAAGATGTGTTTCAGCTTCCATTCATTGGCTGAACTGTTACTCAACAGATTAAGTGGTTCCATCATGAACATATGTGTTGGGGTCCTTCGTCCCCCGTCCCTCTCGACTAGGAGGAGGGATGGGGAAAAACACGCTCCGACCAGGACGAGCCACGAGAGGAGAGGGCCCACTGTCCTCCCACACTCAGCCTTCTTTCCCCGGAGCATGAACAGAGACGCCACACAGCTTCATCAAGGCAGGAAAATCTCTCACTCTAAAAAAAAAACCCAAAAACCCTCCTCCTGAGGAAGTCCCTCTAGCTAATATACCCTCACTCTAGGTCCCAGCAGAAAGTGATAAACAACACATTTGTAACCAATGGTAATCAAGTCTTGCACCCTGTCTCTTGTGCCTTGCCTTGTCTCAGCAGAAAATTAGACATGGCATTACTTGGTCCCCAACAGCTTCCCCGTTTTTATTTTAGAAAAAGGATAAAACCTAGGATATGTGGGGCTACCATCATATCAGATCGACTGTGCCTGTCTTAGGTGTCTCCAAGCTCGCTAGTCTTCTTACCTGTCATGGGATCACCAAGTCCTTTTTACTTGGCTCCTGTCTTAGGTAGATAGGCTACCAGCTGTCCATTTAAGCAAATCAGACCTGAGGGGATGCACCTATTTCCATGGGAGCAGATGCCTGTCCCATTAGCATTCACTTTCTGTGTTGATTTTGTAGGCAAGCAATAGACATATTACAATTATAGCACATAAAAATCCACTAGCACAACAATGTTCATTGCAGCATTATTCACCATAGCAAAGATATGGAACCAACCTAGATGCCCCTCAGTTAATGAGTGGATCAACAAGTTGTGGTATTTGTACACAATGGAATTCTATGCTGCTGTCAGAAAAAACGACATCGACCCATTTGTTAGGAAATGGAAAGACTTAGAAAAAATCATATTAAGTGAAGTAAGCCAGACTCAAAAGAACTTAGGCTCAATGGTTTCCCTCATTTGTCATAATCAGTAGAAACCTTGGGCTCTCCTAGTAGAGATTTGCAATAGAGCAAAACCTTGATACATAAGGCCATATAGTAGGAAGATAATTGAAAGGACCTCCAGGATATTGAAACAAAAGCCATATAACGAATGACTGTTGTCCTTAATGTACTATGTTATCTCTCATCTCCTTTGCTGTCCCTTGGGCATCTCATATTGTTATAGTATCTCACTTTGTCATCTGATATATTGAATTTATTTGTATTTGGTTATTTGAAATTTGATAGGGAGGGGGGGAAAACCAAGATGGGGGGTGGGGGGTGGGGGGGAGGGTAATGGGTACCAAGACATGTGAAAGGGTATCAATGCATGTGAATTAATGCACCTCCTATCTGGCAAATATCATGTAACCCTTTTATTAATTACAATAAAAATATAAAAAAATAAATAAATCCAAACTGATCAATCCTGCCCATCTTTGATCAAGTCCCAAAATAGTCTCAAGCAAAGATAACCAATATTAACATGTGTCATTTGTGCACATAACAATTCCAGTCCTCATATGCTGATTAATGGCTTATTCAAAGCATTCTCTGTAGGAACCACAGTGGCAAGGGCAATACTCGTGGCAGTAATGGCAGCTACAGATGTGGCAATGGCCACAACCACGGCCAGGAAAATACCAGTCTCCTCTACTGATAAGCGGGAAAGCATTCTCCTCTGCCTGTACAGGCACTGGTATATACTGAGGGGCTCTGACTACAACAGCCAGAGAAAACAGGGAGACATTCCAACATTAACTAAGAAAACAACATTGCAGGTAGTTGCTTGCCTTTCTCTTCTTTAAACTACTGTCCTATCTCACCTTCCAAAAATGACTCTGGTTCCTTCATTTTAAGGGGGTTATGGGCGAAGATTCATCTTCTGTAACTTCTTCAAGCTGACTTAGGGGTGTTGTCTCTTCACTTAGCTAGGGACCATAAAAAGCTTTACTATGTGTGGTGGCTCACTATTTTGCAATTCTGTGCCCGAGCACAGGCTTTCTAAATCACTACCACTTAATTCTTTCTCTTAAGTATTTTTCCAAGCGACTCTGCACTTCTTTTCACCTGTTCTTAAACTGTTTACTCCCATATAAGTTGCCTCATAGTTTAGACTTAGATTTACCCAATTGCTTTTTTCAAGTATGAATTTATCTATTGAACATGTTCACACACACCTATTCACACACACATTCATACTCGCACAAAATTAATATCGGTTGTTCAGGTCTGAACCCATTTGGTTCTATTCTAAAATATTGGTCATTCCGGTCTGATCCCATTCGGTTCTAAAATTGCCTCGCCCTTATACTGCTCTGGCCAGAGACTCCCGTGAGGTTCCTCCCTACTGTGCTGAGGTGACCTGCGCTTCGGAGGTGATCTGGGAATAATCTGTTAAAATCTTTTACTATTAAAACACCTAGCTGCTTCTGCTGTGCTTGCCTCTCCACTTTGACACAGCTGCAGCTTCTTTGCCTTTTTTCTCCTTAGCTTTGGGAGGAGTTTTTTGGTTTTTCTTTTGCCTTTTTTATGGGTTTTTCTTTTGCCTTTTTTATGGGTTTTTCTTTTTATCTTTTGCCTTTTTGGGGGTTTTTCTTTGTATTTTTGCCCTTTTATGGGTTTTTCTTTTTATCTTTTGCCTTTTTTATGGGTTTTTCTTTGTATTTTCCTTTCAGGTTTCTCTGGTTTTTCAGTCTTCTTTGACTTTTGTAGGTAGTTGCTCCCCTTTCTCTTGTTTATCACCTGTTTTCTTTCTCTTTCTCTTTATCTCCTGTCTTTTTCTTTTTCTCTGTGAGCAACTTCAGCCTGCATTTTCTCTTCAGGTTTCCCTGGCCTTTCAGTCCCTCCTTTTTCTTTTTCCTTTTCTTTGTGTTATACTCCTTTCAGGTTTCTCTGGTTTTTCAGTCTTTTTGTGCCTTTCAGGTTTCTTTCTCTTGGCTCAACTCACCGTCATGCCCGTTTTGTGCCCCATTTCATGCCCATATTGGGCGCCAGTATGTCGGGGTCCTTCATCCCCGGTCCCTCTTGACTAGGAGGAGGGATGGGGAAAAACACGCCCCAACTAGGACAAGCCACGAGAGGAAATGGCCCACTGTCCTCCCGCACTCAGCCTTCCTTCCCCGGAGCACGAACAGAGACGCCACTCAGCTTCATCAAGACAGGAAAATCTCTCTCTCCAAAAAACCTCCCTCCTGACGAAGTCCCACCAGCTAATATACCCTCACTCTAGGTCCCAGCAGAGAGTGATAAACAATATCACATTTTTAACCAATGGTAATCAAGTCTTGCACCCTGTCTCTTGTGCCTTGCCTTGTCTCAGCAGAAAGATATTAGACATGGCATTAGTCGGCCCCCAACACATATGCCATCCTTACATCTGTTTGATCATGTATGCATGCATATGGCCCTGTATGTGTGTTCAATTATGTTTATATTTATTGCTTTTCATTGTTTACATCATTGTATGTCTGTGGTCCTTTCTGCTGCTAATAGTTATTAATACTTGAAAATAAATATTAAGTCTGGCACCAGTCATTCTTGCCTGTAATCCTAGCTACTCAGGAGGCTGAGGTCTGAGGATCATGGTTCAGTCAGCATGGGGATGAATACCCATGAGAATCTTATCTCCAGATAAACTACCAGAGATACAGAAATGAAACTATAGTTGAAGCACTAATCATGAACAAAATGTAGTACAGAGACAGGGCTCAGGTTATGAGTTCAAGTTCCAGGACTTGAACTTGCTTACTGGGTGTTAGTTGAATATCTCTCTTTGCTTCTAAATTCCAAATGTTCCCATTACTAAGATGAAAAGTTTGGTAATAATTCAAGAGAAAGGAACAAAATTCTTTGTTTGAGTAGGTGTCAAACAAAGGAGGAAAATGAGCAAAACAGAAGCAATAGTGAAAGCAATAACTCAAAGCCAGATGTGATTTTGAGATCCCATTTCCCTCAAGATGCATGAATCACAGAGACAACTTTGGATTGCTCTAAAATATGTGCTAGATGGGCTAGGAATGTTTAGTGTAGAGTGCTTGCCTAGCATGCATGATTCCTCAGTACCATATTATCAGAAAAAAACAGAAGTGGTACTGTGGCTCAAGAGGTAGAACATCAGCCTTTAGTAAAAGAAGCCCAGGCCCTGAGTTCAAGCCTCAGGACTAGCAAAAAATAAAATAAAATAAATGTGTGCTTACACAATTGGTACCAGAATTATGTGAAGTTCAAAGCACAATGTAATATCAACTGACATCTGGGAAACATGAATCACTCAGTGAATTGAACACCCTGAAAATCATGTTTCTTTTGTCCATTTTCTTACTACAGTTATAATAGGTAAATGTATTAAAATAAAATAAACTTTTCCATAAGACACACTCAGCACTAATATTCAGTTTCTCCTCTGTAAAGTCTCACATACTGTAATACTCAGGAAGAAATATATATATATATATATGCAAATGCTGGAAGCTGTTTTGCATATAAAAGTAATATGTGGAGCCGGGAGTTTGGCCTAGTGGTAGAGTGCTTTCCTAGCATTCACAAAGGCCTGAGTTTGATTCCTCAGTACCACATACATAGAAAAAAAAGCTGGAAGTGGTGCTGTGGCTCAAGCGGTAGAGCTCTAACCTTGAGAAAAGTACAAGGGCAGAACTCAGGCCCTGAGTTAAAGCCCCACGACTGACAAAAACCCCAAAACAACAACAACAACAAAGGTAAAGAAATATGTGAACTGAGCAATTTTTTTCTTTTCCAGGTCTGGGTCTCGAGCTCAGGGCCTGAGTGCTACCCTTGAGCTTTCTTTTTTTTTTTTTTTAATTTTTTTTATTGTAATTAGTAAAAGGGTTACATGATATTTGCCAGATAGAAGGTGCATTAATTCACATACATTGATACCCTTTCACATGTCTTGGTACCCATTTCCCTCCCCCCACACACACACCCCACCCGTCTTGGTTTTCCCCCCTTCCCTATCAAATTTCAAATATCCAAATACAAATAAATTCAATATATCAGATAACAAAGTGAGATACTATACCAATATGAGATAACCAAGGGACAGCAAAGGAGATGAGAGACAACATAGTACATTAAGGACAACAATCATTCATTATATGGCTTTTGTTTCACTATCCTGGAGGTCTTTTCAATTAGCTTCACATTATATGTCCTTATGTATCAAGATTTTGCTCTATTGCAAATCTCTGCTAGTAGAGCCCAAGGTTTCTACTGATTATGACAAATGAGGGAAACCATTGAGCCTAAGTTCCTTTGAGTCTGGCTTACTTCACTTAATATGGTTTTTTCTAAGTCTTTCCATTTCCTAACAAATGGGGCGATGTCATTCTTTCTGACAGCAGCATAGAATTCCATTGTGTACAAATACCACAACTTGTTGATCCACTCATCAACTGAGGGGCATCTAGGTTGGTTCCATATCTTTGCTATGGTGAATAGTGCTGCAATGAACATTGTTGTGCTAGTGGGTTTAGTATGTCCTTGTTTCTGGATGGTTGGGTAAATGCCAAGTAGTGGAATTGCTGGGTCATAGGGGAGTTCTATGTTTAGCCTTTTGAGGCACTGCCACACTGTTTTCCATAGTGGTTGAACGAGTTTGCACTCCCACCAACAGTGTAGTAGTGATCCCTCCTGGCCACATCCCCTCCAGCATCTGTTGTCATTCATTTTCCTGATCCTGGCCATTCTAACTGGAGTGAGGTGGAATCTTAGAGTTGTTTTGATTTGCATTTCTTTTATAACCAGAGATGTTGAGCATTTCTTCATGTGTCTATAGGCCATTTTTGTTTCTTCTTCAGAGAAGACTCTAAGTCTTTGGCCCATTTTTTAATGGGATGGTTATTACTTTGGAGGTTAGTTTTGGAGTGATTCAAGGCCTCCTTGGCACAGGTCGTAACTTTCTTAATAAGGACCAAGAATCACAACAAATCAGAGAAAGGCTGGATAAGTGGGACTGCATTAAACTGCAGAGCTTTTGTATGGCAAAGGACATAGCTAGTAAACTAATCAGGAAGCCTACAGACTGGGAGAAGATCTTCACCAACCAAACAACGGACAAAGGCCTCATATCTAAAATATATCAACAACTCAAAAAATTGAATCACTCCTTGAGCTTTCTTAAGGCTAGTATTCTACCATTTGTGTCACAACACCACTTTTGACTTTTTTTGTGTATGTGGTACCAAGGAATCGAACCCACAGCTGCGTGCATGCTAGGCTAACACTCCAACACTAGTCCAGACTCTCCGCCCCTGCAAATATTCTTTCATATACTTTTTTTGTAATTAATAGAACGGTTACATTACATTCACCTACATTGATACCCTTTCTCATGTCTTGGCCCCATTTCCCTCCCCCTACCCCTGCCCCTCATCTTGATTTCCTCCCCATATATACAATATATCAGGTAACCAGGTGAAATACTGTAACAATATGAGATAACCAACGGACAGCAAAAGAGATGAGTGATAACATAGTACATTAAAGACAACAATCACTCATTATATGGCTTTTGTTCCTATATCTTGGAGGTCCTTTCATTTAGCGTCATTCTATACGGCCTTATGTATCTAGGTTTTGTTCTATTGTAAACTTCTGCTAGGAGTGCCCAAGGTTTCTACTGATTATGATAAATGAGGGAAACCATTGAGCCTATGTTCCTTTGGATCTGGCTTACTTCACTTAATATGATTTTTTTCTAAGTCTTTCCATTTCCTTACAAATGGGACAATGTTGTTCTTTCTGACAGCAGCACTGTGTATCAATTGTGTATCATCGTGTGTCAATTGTGTACCATTGTGTATCAATACCACATCTTGTTGATCCACTCATCAACTGAGGGAC